>NC_048286.1:8695004-8927504 GCF_009762535.1 Notolabrus celidotus | reverse complement strand
TACAGTCACAGTCTCATGACAGTCGCTGGTTCGACTCCTGGCCACGACCCCTCACTGCATGTCTTCCCCCACTCTCTCCTCCTCACATTTCCTGTCTCTCTTCAGCTGTCCTGTCAATATCTCTAAGAGATGGGTGCTAGACAACAAACATAATAAACACCTACAAATGAATTATTTTAAGCTTCAAATGTAACTTTCTCTCTTTACAGGGAGGTCATGTTTTGACTCCTCTGCCTGCAGCCACGCCGCTGAAACCTGGCTCTGCTGTAAGTGACAACATCTCTTTCAACATCCATAATGTCATACTCTCATTCTTTATACACATCTCAACCACACTGCAAGAAAGTCCAGTCTTACCTGATTTATTTGTCACATTTCTGTCAGAATATCTCGTTACACTTAAAGCTCCTGTTGGGAGTTTTTAGAAGTCTGAAACCACTGTTGTGGGGTAGGTGTCAGACTGAGTGATTAGAGCTGATACAGGCTTTTTTCACACGTATCATGCCTACCACTCGAGGAGTGAGACATTGGACTGTAAAAACAGGGAATAGTGAGATTTTTTTTGTCAAGAACGAATAATTAAACATGTACAAGACAAAATCAGCACAGACTGCTTTGTCCACAGGGAGCGCCAAAGTCAACACATACAGAAAGCTCCTCACAGGAGCTTTAAATAAGCCCCAGTGACCTCACAAATCCAGATGTAAATAGTTGACTGTAATGAGTACTGATGGCTGCCAATGCAACACGCAACGTTTTCTTCAAAGTTTCTGGCTTTTACATCTTGTTTCAAGAAACGTAACTACAAAAATGTGGCTGCTGTACTAGCAGCAATGTTTCCTCATCACTATCAATTTAGTCAAATTTTTGCTTGTACAATCTTGAAACACGATTTGTGTCAGGACTAGTCAGGTCAATGGGACTAGTGTTAAGTGTAATAAGACATTTTGGCTAGCAAAGAGACAAATACACCTTTAAGATTTGAGTGTTTGAAGTGCGCATTGATATTTCTTCTGTACTTCTATATTTGTGTAACATCCATCTGTATTTTCAGCCAAACCCAGGCAGGAGCTGTAACTTTTTTTCATATTTTGCCTCTGTGTAGATTATAATCTGTGCAGATTATAATCCAGGTTACGATCAGACAGAACACTGGAGCCTGTTTAATAAAAGAAAACGGTTATCTGACATTAAATCCCCATCTCATATTTCAGACCTTTCCGTTCTTCGGGGTAGAGCCCACAATCCTCAACGAACACGGAGAGGAGCTGGAGGGCGAGGCCGAGGGTTATCTGGTAAGTTTATATTCAGGTCTACTCAACTTTATTCCTCCCTGTGGGGAGACGTGTGTCCTGCTGTCGGTCACACACATCAACAGATACACACAGCGGATAGGAGAGGAAGCTTGAAAACTCTGCCTGCTATATGATGAAATGGAAGAAAACAGACTATTTAATAAGCACAGTTTAATCTTTAAACCTCTGTTGTAGTCGACCATTAGTTTAAGCATATTTTCTGTTGTATTCTAGTCTCTTTTAGCTGATTTCATTATTTTTCTCAGACTTTTTAGAAGAATATGAATAAAAGAAGAACAAATATGTCAGGTTAAATACTACCTGTAGATGTCATGGCACTTCTAAACGTGGTCATTTCACCTATTGTACTGCTTATTTCACTCTTTATGATATTCTGCTTTATTCTTACATGTACATTAGCCTTTTCTTTTTTGAGTACTACATTTGATTAGTTTTATTCATGCATTTCCCCTTGAAAACAAAATATAGTTTTTAAAAATTGGTGTAAAGTGGCCCTAGTTGGCCTAGCACTTTATGAGAGTGCCCTATGAACAGAGGCCATAGTCCGCCTCACGGCAGTCACTGGTTCAACTCCTGGACACAACCCTTTGCTGGATGCCATACCTCACTCTCTCTCCCCACATGTCCTGTTTCTCTTCAGCGGCCCCATCAATAAAGATAATAATAAGAATAAGGATACAACGCCCAAGAAAATAACTTAAAACAAGTGCTGAAAAAGTAGGGCTTAGTTTTAAAGCTAAAGCCAAAAATCACAAACCTCAGATGTTCACAATCTGCACAGAAAACAAACTGTTTGTCCTTTAATGATCCAGACGGATTAAATCATTCGGGTTATTTTTGTAACCCTTCCTCTCTTTTGTTTTGTGTATTTTCTGTGATTTGTTGCAGGTCTTCAGGAGGCCCTGGCCTGGAATAATGCGTACTGTGTACAAAAACCATGAACGCTTCGAGAACACCTACTTCAAGAAATTCCCCGGCTTCTATGTAACTGGTGATGGTAGGCTACAAAAAACACACAGCAAACTTAAACTTTTGGCATAATAGGAACTACAAAAAAAGGCACAGTCACCAGAGAAAGCTTAAAATGTAAAATTTTGGCATAATTTAAACAAATTTAAAGCAAATTTAAACTTTTGGCATAATAGGAACTACAAAAAAAGGCACAGTCACCATGCTGCTTCACAGATTGTTTGTTAAGTAAAGCGGGAGTCTAGATGCCAAACATAACTCGAGCTTGACCTCTCAGACATAAAAACTCTTTTAAGAGTTATGCAACTTCTGTTGTCCTCTCTCTCTCAGGCTGCAGGCGAGATAAAGACGGATATTACTGGATCACAGGAAGGATAGACGACATGCTGAATGTGTCAGGTACCGTACTGCTAACTATCTGATAAGACAGCCGACCCTCAAAACAAACAAAACAACAACTTATCAGTTGTTATCAACAACTTACTATAGTTTAACATACAGTTTGACTCAAAGCCTTTTCCTCTTATGTTTATTCATTTCACTTTTTTATCTTTTGGGATTTCTCTTGTGTTTTTCAGGCCACCTTATGAGCACAGCGGAGGTGGAGGCAGCTCTGACGGAGCACCCAGAGGTGGCAGAGGCGGCGGTGGTGAGCCGGCCTCACAAGGTAAAGGGCGAGTGTCTGTACTGCTTCGTCACCCTCAAAGACAGCCGGGAGTTTAACCACACGATGGCAGAGGAGCTCAAGAGACTGGGTAAAGGCTCAGACACAGAGGGATTAAAGGAATAGTCCAGTCAAAATGTTGTAGATTAAGGTTTTTTGTGTACTGTTTTTTTCTGTCTCAATTTATCGGTGTATGGCATAAGATAAAATATAATAGATATGCACAATGTATGATATAATATACAATACAGAATATTATAAAATATATTACACAATAGATAATATTGAATATGATATAAGATTTGTGATCTATGACAAATAAGATACAGTAAGATGAAATGGGAAAAGAGAAGACTCTCTTGAAGGGTACTAAAAGTTATCTTGGTTTCAGTTCATTTTGTCTTACTGCCACATTCATATTTTCACACTTAGTTTGTTATTGTCTATCCATACAAAACAAAGCACTTCACTAAGGAAAATGTAATAATTTAATCATGGTAAGGTTTAGCAAAGTATTCTTTACTGTCCTGATTCATTTCTCTGTTCTTCCGTCAGTGAGAGAGAAAATCGGACCCATCGCCACGCCAGACTTTATTCAAAATGCTCCTGCACTCCCGAAGACTCGATCAGGTAACAACACCTTTTTGTTAACAAACAACCTCCTCCTCCTCCCCTACTCAGTCAGTAACGTCTGTCTTTTCTTCCCCTGACTCCAATCCATTTACAGGGAAGATCATGAGGCGAATCCTGCGGCAGATCGCCCGTAACGAGAAGGACCTAGGAGACCTTTCAACCCTGGCCAACCCCAAGGTGGTGGAGGTGCTGTTCAGCCAGAGGTGTGAAGCTGCAGCCTGAACTGACATCCTCACTCTCTCTCTTTATGCTGTGTAACAATACAGACAATCACACACTCTGCTGGTTTTGGATCAGCTTCTGTGTGCTCATGAGGGCTCTTTGGGACTGATTTAGGGGACTTGGATCAGAAAACTATACCACTGACAATTAAATACTTAAAAATGTTGTTTTTTATTGAAAAATCTGACGTTAGCGTTGCTTTTATGTACATATTCTGCCTTTTGGTTGTTGTTGCTTTGCAGTTAGGCTTACATTTCAAACTGATTTACTATCGTCTCGAAAATTGTTGCTCCAATTCTTATTTCTTTGTAATGGAGTATGTCTTGATTTTGAAAAATCAGCTTTGCAAAGCCTACTGATGTAAATTTTAAATCTGTGATATATTTCTAGGTCCTGGGAATAAAGTGTAAAATTTTACAAAGCAAGTTCATTTAATGTGCACAATAACCATGCATGTAAAATCAAAAACTATATATATATATATATATATATATATATATATATATAGTTTTTGATTTTACAAAGTCAAATGTGTTGAAAACAGAGCACCATACGCTACTAATTGAAACACTTAATCAAACGAACAAATGGTGCAGATAAGTATTAAGAAAAGACAAACAAAAACAACCAAAGAAACAAAAACAGTGCTGCCAGTTCATAGAGATACATAAATAGTGTTTCAAAATTGTTATCACTAAAGTAACAACTCAGGAATAAAATAAGGTGACATGAATACTTGGTGTAAAGAGGTTTAAATTTTGGTTCACCAAATCCCTCTAATGATGACGAGTTAACTCTCTCAAATTTACTATTTGTTGGGTTTGTGCAAACGCAGCTATTACCTTTGTAAAACATACAGCATGTCTTTGAGCCAATGCAAGAAGCAGGGGGGTGAGGTAGACTTCCATGTGAGTAGAATACGTTTTTTAGCAACCACCATCCCTAAATACAGAGCAATCTAAATCATAGACAACTTGAATGTCTGTGCAGAGCATCCAAAGATGGACAGGTTGTGGTTGGGTTGAATGTCTCTGGAATTGGCTTTTGAGAATAATTCAAAAAAATTGAGGTTCAGAAGTTGTGCAGTACAGGGCAAAACCAGAAAAGATGTGCCATAGAGTTTGGCAGAACAGCATCTATCAGATTCAGAAGACACTGATGGAAAGATGTGATGCAGTTTTGTCTTTGAAAAGTGCAGTCTGTGCATCACCTTGTACTGGATTCATCTGTAGCGTGAGTTGATAGAACAACAATGAATCCATGACATTGCTTCTTCCCAAAACTGTCTGTGGGTTTTTGAGGCACAGCAGCTGATTGTCGCCCTCATGTGGCAGGAATCATCCTCTGCTGCTCTCTGCATGTTGCCCTGCTGTAAAAGCCCTTTTAGTCTCAGCCAGCACTCTCTGCCTTTTGTCTTTTAATGATGCGCAGAGCACGCACACTCACTCACACAGACTCAAGCCCAATCACACAAACTTTACCGGAACACACACACACACACACACACACACATTCTTGTTTTTGCCCCTCACGAGGTCCACCAGTTTTTTGCTCATTTATGGGGTCCACCCTTTCCAGTGGTCCTACAGTGTTGTAAAAAATCAGGCAAGATAAAAAAAAATTCCCAAACACAAAAATCACTTCAAATTAACAAAATTTTAAACTTTTGTCTTCCCGCTAGTTTTTTGGTCACTTGTGGGGACCGTTTCTAACATAAGGTAGTTGTGAGGTCCAGTGTCACACACACACACACATTTCTTGTTTTTGTGTATTTGTGGGGTTCCAGGTTACTATCTGGGGCCCATTAATGGTCCCTACTGCACACAGACACTGACTGCATTAAGGATCTATATTTCAAATTAAATTCTCTTCTTTCTTGCTTCCTTCATTCCATTTATTTTCCCTTTACACCTGAAATTTCACATGCCTTGTTAGGTCATTAACTACTGTGCTATCATCTTAACAAAGGATTATCAACGATAAGACAGGGTAGTAACATGGTAATCAAATAACCCTGGAGTTAAATGTAAGCACAGTTTTTCACATCACATACGTTAGCCTAGTTCTACTCTCCTAACACTGTTGATTCACCGCGCATTATCATGAAAAACAAACTTAAAATAAGACTTGAGGCAGCTATGCTATGAGGCTAAAAATAAAAGGAAATGCTTTCAACAAGTAATCCTGAGGAGCATGTATTTATTTTACCAACAGGTCAATGATCAGACTGCGCTTTACACAAAACAAAAAAAAAGTGGTAACACTTTGTTTAACGCGTATCTCTATAACGTCATTATAAAAATATTTATAACGAGGTTATAGCACTGTATAACTATAGAAACACTCATAAATGATCTTAATGCTATATAACAATAATAACTGTTATGATTATTGTTATAAAGCATTATAATAATTGATGAGCGTTTATAACTATATGTGTACAGTGCTATAAGGTCATTATAAATATATTTATAATGCGTTATAGAGACAGGTGGAAACAATACAACAAAACAGACCTTGAACAAAAAAGTGTTGGAGGGCAAACTGAAAACATGTCTCCATACTCCCGATCAGCGAACTGCTTTCATTACAATTTTCTTCTCATGGCAGTTATTCTATTTTTGATGAAATACTTGACTGCTTTCCAGTCTCTTTTTTGCAGCGCTTGCGGTACTACAGAAATGCAGCGCTCACAAGTCGCTTTACCTGGATCATCTTGCCTCACAATGAACTTCTTCAGATGTTTTTCTACTGCAGCAATCTCCTCTGTTGTCCAACGCTGTACAGCAGCTTGCTTACCTAAGTAGACAGAAAGAGATTACATTTTGATTGTGCCACATGCTCAACAGGAGCAACTGAGGTTCAGTATCTTGCCCAAGGATACTTCGACATGTAGCCAGGGGAGGATTTGTGTTCATTAATAATGTTGACGCCTTCAGTGAGAATCTATAATGTTAATAGTCATGAAAATAAAGAAAACCCATGAAATGAGAAGGTGTGTCCAAACTTTTGACTGGTAGTGTATATATATATATTTGAACCATTGTCACACAATGGGCCACAGTCCCTTCCTGGGTAGGAAGCTCTTTTAGGTGGATTAAGAATTCAGGGACATGCTTTTATTCAGCGATATTACCATCAACACCTTAACATTAAAAATAATGGAGTGGCACTGGCCCAAAAGAGGATGTAAGTCCCAAAGCTTACCTCTCTTTCTTGTGGACACACTCTTTTTTTGGACTTGTGATGTGGAGGTACATCCTTGCAGGGATGACATGCTGACCTCATCTTCTGACCACTGTTGTTCTGGCATACTGACATCTAGACACAAAAAGAACTTTATTAAAGAAAGAAGACATCAAATACAGAGAAACTGTCACTACAGTGATTATTATCTTGTAATTTATAAGATCATTTAGTATATGGCATTTGTGTCTCTTAAATCCCCCCTCCAATCATCCTTTGTGTCTCTCTTAAAGCGTTCTCAGTGCTCTTTAAATTGGGATTATGAAGTTTTTAGCCAAAATCACAAAACCTGCCATTTCCCAGGGCTCTTCTTCTGCAGAGCGCCAGTAGCTCATTAGTAATGTGTCTTTGAGTCGTGGGCGGAGACGGCGCTGCTCTGCACCCTCCCCCATTCACGCGGACACTCCCACGCTGCTGAGAGCTAGGTCTTTACACTAGGTTGAAGGTTGAAACCCTGCAGCCCTTCCACCACAGGTTGTTGCATCACAACCCCGGTCTGTCTGAAACTGCCAGTGTGCGTCTGCGTTTAGTTCACAGCAATTTGAAGGAAGAAATATTCAGAAATGCAATGTCACACTTACTTTTCTGCTGATATGTCCTGTAGCATCAGAAAATGCCACATGAACATCTGAACAACATGAAAAACACGATTTTCATGGGAGGGGGTCTTTAAGAGGTAAAGATCAATCTGCTTTCATCGTTCAAGCTCACCTGTTGAAGACGCTGCCTGGCTTTGGACATGTGATGTGGAGGTACATTCTTGCAGGGATGACATGCTCTCCTCATCTTCTGACCTCTGTTCTCCTGGTAGACTGACGTCTGGAGACAGAAAAGGTTTATTCAACCATGCAAGACAGACATGTTGACCCTAATATTAAGTAGTCAGTAAAGCTAGCTTGATAAGGATATTAATCAAATAAATGTTGTGATTGTGACAGTAGTGTTCAAGGGTATAAAGATTTTTAAAATGATCCGTAGTAAAAATGTATGCCATCGCCAAAGGTTCACACTGCAAGACAGTATTTTTAACATTGGTATTCTGTATCCATCAATGTCACTTTTGAATAGTGAGCTGTTACTCAAATAATAATCATGAAGGGGTATTCGAGTACTCGAGTAATCGTGCCCATTCCTTCTAAAAACTTTCAAAAA
The DNA here is from genome assembly GCF_009762535.1 of Notolabrus celidotus. Taxonomy (NCBI): domain Eukaryota; kingdom Metazoa; phylum Chordata; class Actinopteri; order Labriformes; family Labridae; genus Notolabrus; species Notolabrus celidotus. Next base: position 8,919,302 of record NC_048286.1, on the reverse strand, counting down.
AATCTGAATATGTCATATTCACAATAAAGCCTAAAAAAGGAACACACTTGGTATCAATTTACAAAACAAAATGGGGAAATAAAATTGAGTCAGTACCAGGCTCACTAGCAAAAACAACAGACATGTTCACAGTCATAGACACACATACAAGAATCAAAAACAGGCTTACAGGGTGGCAAGAGCTTCTTCTCAGCCTCTGTGAATCCCTTTCAGGCTTAGAAATGGAAGTGCCCTCTGTGCTGTCGTCATCTGAATCGTAGAGACACCCAGCAAAATCTTGTACTCTATCCCACTGAAGAAAGGGAGACATGGAGATATGATTTTTTCCTTTTTGTTGACACAGTAGAAAAACAAATGGCAATGGAAAGCACCCATCAGCTAAGTAACCACACTGTTTTAAATAAGTTTTAGGAGCTTACCATGAGACTTTTTGTGCGTCTCAGTGATGGAACAAGTACATTATCTGATTGCTCGTTGGAATGGTTGCTTGGAGAAGCCTCATCGCAGGTTTCGTTCACAACACTTTCTGAACCGTACGAATGATTAGAAACCTCTGGTCCACTATCCATCTGCAAAAAAAAAAAAAGGCTATGTACAAACATTCATACATACATACATAAATGCACAATCTATTAAAACCAGAAACAGGTTTATACAATTGCTTGACTAAAAACATTTGAATTAAATTAAAAGCATCAAAGGCATACCAGAGTGTTTTCTGTTATCTTCCTGAGAACATCACGGTGTGGAGTGGGACTTTTGTTCTCCATAAAGTCCTCATCAGTTTCATCACTTTCTGAATAATCAACGAGCGAAAACCCTTGGACAGTAAAAACCTAAACATAGATAAACAGAGAAAAGTGAATTGATGGTGGTATCTGCTAACTAGAAAAGTTACCCAAAGCAAAAACTGTTTCCTTCTGAAAGCACAGCATGGTCTTTATGAGGTATTAGCACCTTCTCATAACCCATTACAAGGGTTTTCAGTGGGTTACATTCTAAATATTGCTTTAAAACATGTACCAGCTCAGACAGTGTACAATTCTTAATGTTAAAATCAAAGTTCAGATTATGCCAGGTGTGGGACAGTGGCATAAAAACAGTTTCAGTGAGAACCATACGGAAGGACCCCATAAGGGTGAGACTAGAAACATACAAGTGTGTAACAGTATGTGACCTGGTCCCACTGGGAGAGACTAAAGGAAGAGTGTTTCTGTGACATAAATGACCCCATAAGGACAAGACTGGAAACGTGTGTGTGTTTGACATTAACTGGTCTTCATCACACCACCCAATAAGTTATCATGACTGCATTAAAGTTATTTGTGAACACTGGCCCATTTCTGTAGTAGAACAACATCACACACAAGTCACCACAGATAATAGTGATGACTGTGTCTACAATGTCATTTTACCTGTGGTTGAGTCTCATCTGGCTTTGATTCCTTGTGGAGCATCTGATGTACAGGGCTGGTCTCTGTCTCTACTGCAGGAGTCTGAGGGTCTGTCACCTGACATTTAGATACCAGAAGAGAAGATCCTTAGAACTGACAGAGATTATAACTGTATGTAGATACATTCACAGGCTAATAAGGTTCCCTAGTGGTAAAACAGGTTCTGAAACAGTACAGACCTTCAACCTCAGAGCACAGCATGGTCTTTATGAGGTATTAGCACCTTCTCATAACCCATTACAAGGGTTTTCAGTGGGTTACATTCTAAATATTGCTTTAAAACATGTACCAGCTCAGACGGTGTACAATTCTAAATGTTAAAATCAAAGTTGAGATTATGCCAGGTGTGGGACAGTGGCATAAAAACAGTTTCAGTGAGAACCATACGGGAGGACCCCATAAGGGTGAGACTAGAAACATACAAGTGTGTAACAGTATGTGACCTGGTCCCACTGGGAGAGACTAAAGGAAGAGTGTTTCTGTGACATAAATGACCCCATAAGGACAAGACTGGAAACGTGTGTGTGTTTGACATTAACTGGTCTTCATCACACCACCTATTAAGTTATCATGACTGCATTAAAGTTATTTGTGAACACTGGCCCATTTCTGTAGTAGAACAACATCACATACAAGTCACCACAGATAATAGTGATGACTGTGTCTACAATGTCATTTTACCTGTGGTTGAGTCTCATCTGGCTTTGATTCCTTGTGGAACATCTGATGTACAGGGCTGGTCTCTGTCTCTACTGCAGGAGTCTGAGGGTCTGTCACCTGAAATTTAGATACCAGAAGAGAAGATCCTTAGAACTGACAGAAATTATAATCTTATGTAGATACATTCACAGGCTAATAAGGTTCCCTAGTGGTAAAACAGGTTCTGAAACAGTACAGACCATCAACCTCAGAGCACAGCATGGTCTTTATGAGGTATTAGCACCTTCTCATAACCCATTACAAGGGTTTTCAGTGGGTCACATTCTAAATATTGCTTTAAAACATGTACCAGCTCAGACAGTGTACAATTCTTAATGTTAAAATCAAAGTTGAGATTATGCCAGGTGTGGGACAGTGGCATAAAAACAGTTTCAGTGAGAACCATACGGGAGGACCCCATAAGGGTGAGACTAGAAACATACAAGTGTGTAACAGTATGTGACCTGGTCCCACTGGGAGAGACTAAAGGAAGAGTGTTTCTGTGACATAAATGACCCCATAAGGACAAGACTGGAAACGTGTGTGTGTTTGACATTAACTGGTCTTCATCACACCACCCAATAAGTTATCATGACTGCATTAAAGTTATTTGTGAACACTGGCCCATTTCTGTAGTAGAACAACATCACATACAAGTCACCACAGATAATAGTGATGACTGTGTCTACAATGTCATTTTACCTGTGGTTGAGTCTCATCTGGCTTTGATTCCTTGTGGAACATCTGATGTACAGGGCTGGTCTCTGTCTCTACTGCAGGAGTCTGAGGGTCTGTCACCTGACATTTAGATACCAGAAGAGAAGATCCTTAAAACTGACAGAGATTATAATTGTATGTAGAGACATTCACAGCAGGCTAATAAGGTTCCCTAGTGGTAAAACAGTTTCTGAAACAGTACAGACCATCAACCTCAGAGCACAGCATGGTCTTTATGAGGTATTAGCACCTTCTCATAACCCATTACAAGGGTTTTCAGTGGGTCACATTCTAAATATTGCTTTAAAACATGTACCAGCTCAGACAGTGTACAATTCTTAATGTTAAAATCAAAGTTCAGATTATGCCAGGTGTGGGACAGTGGCATAAAAACAGTTTCAGTGAGAACCATACGGGAGGACCCCATAAGGGTGAGACTAGAAACATACAAGTGTGTAACAGTATGTGACCTGGTCCCACTGGGAGAGACTAAAGGAAGAGTGTTTCTGTGACATAAATGACCCCATAAGGACAAGACTGGAAACGTGTGTGTGTTCGACATTAACTGGTCTTCATCACACCACCCAATAAGTTATCATGACTGCATTAAAGTTATTTGTGAACACTGGCCCATTTCTGTAGTAGAACAACATCACATACAAGTCACCACAGATAATAGTGATGACTGTGTCTACAATGTCATTTTACCTGTGGTTGAGTCTCATCTGGCTTTGATTCCTTGTGGAACATCTGATGTACAAAGTCCCCTGGTTCAATGGGCTGCATGGCAAACACTCCTCTTCCTGCAAGAATATAACAAAGTAAACACTTCATTCTGGGCAGTCTAAAAGACGACGTCTCGTCGATGTATTACCTGCAGACAATGCTCACTCTCCCAGTTGTGATGGGGACAGCAATAAGAGGTATTTTAGCCTCCTATAAGAGGTCCCTCGTGAATAAATTCATTGATATGCAAGTACAGTGAATATCTGCAGTATTTTTCAGCAGTTTAGCCAGTTGTAACTTCCTTTTTTTGGAGATGGGCCCTCTCTCATTCTTGTTTTCTCTGTTCCGTTCCATTGAACTGAAAGTGCTGTGAGCTATCTAGTGCAGGTAACACACCAGTAAAGTGTAAGTACATCATACAACCAAATTTTCTACAAGATGAACTATCACTGTGACTTTTGACATGCAACATGGACCACAAGTTAGAAATTAATGTGGTAAAAGGATGTTCTAGTCTACTGCCCTTAAATTCTGCATGTACTGAAACTGAAGAACTGAAGAGATTCAGTATAATAGCACAGCACTGCAGCCGTCATAGCTCTTGGGAATGCCAACAAAACCTTTTTTTTATATGGATGCAACACAGAAATGTGGAATACTTTAGTTCATTTAACCCATGTTTAAAGTAGAAATGGGACCGATGTGGTCCATATAATCAGTACTTGTATTGACATAATTAATGTATATCAGACTGATGCCACTGATCTGTAAACCAATCCAGATTCTAAAATAAATAGAAATAGAGAACAAGAAAGTGCAACTTAAGGGTTCCTGTACCATTTTAAAAATCAAAATTACAGCTTTTTGAAACCTTTAAAACTCAGTAAATTAAAATTAAGACCCAACAGGCTATGGGGAACAACAAGGAAATAACTGAATTCCATACATGTGAATAATGACGTCTACTTTTAATATTTTGTAATGCAGATGTCTTATCCCTCTTCACTATCTCTCCTCACCTAGTCTTTTCATGTGTTCAATTCGCCATAACCCTATGGAAACAAAGGTCCCCAGTTGGGGGAATCTGAGAGATACAGAGCAAAAAATTGCACTAATCATGACAGAATACAGCCATGGTGAACATCAAATTAGACAGCATACTCTGGGTTGATTCATTTTCAGTTACTTTATGTAAATTGTGAGACTAATGTTTGAATAATGGCTCATAGTGGCAGATGGTTCCAAGCTGTGACAAAAATTGGCATTTTGGAAACCTTGCCTGAACTTTTGGTCGTATAATGTCTCTATTTTTGTCTGCTTAACTTTATCAGAATCAACCTTTGCAAAGACAATGTCAATATATTGTACTATAACTTGATAGGGGTTTAACGCTAGGGCTCCATCATTCTAAAGGATACTCATCCTAAATAGTATTTTTTAAGGCGAGACTGAAATTAATTTTGTTTGTGCTGTGTGTCCTATCTTCATTTACCCTTCATCAGTAACACATATACCGATATTTACACATCTCAACAAATTCTCAGAGTGTTCCCTTTACTATGACACACAAGTATTCAAATAGACCTTGTGGTTGCAGAGATATACTCATTTTATCATGGGTAAGCAATTTTCAAGCAGAGGCCTAAACCACAGCCAGGCTAATACCACAGCAACACTGGATATTTTAGTAGAATATTTTAACAAAGCACTCTGACTACCTTGTCTGGACTGTAAAATATCACATTAATTTCTATCACTCTGATTGAAATTCTTTTACAAAAGCAAAAAAGCCACACGTAACCCTGAAACACAAATAAACTCTGCCCTGTCGTTATATATCCACTTCACTGTTTTGCTTTTGAAATGCATAAGTTGGGTCAAGGAACCTTCTACCACTTACCTTTGTAACTGTCGACGAGTCTTGACATAAATCCAGACTTGTCAGTGCAAGACAGAATATATGTCATTGCATCATCTACAGGCTTGATTCTTCTTCTCCTTGTGGACATCATGGCTCTGTGAAAATAATTTGAATAATTACTACACATTCAGTATAAGAGAATTGTTCATGTCATGTTTATATTGTCATGAGTTGCCTAGATTGCTAGCTGCTGATATAAAACAATTATTGAAAACAAACCGCAGTGTTTCCCCTGGCTTTACAGCATGCTGCCCTCTTCTCTCTCTGTCTGGCTATAGGTGTGTGTTCACGTGTTTGTTTGTGTCTACATCGGTGCAGAGCTTCACCAATCATTAAACAAAGCAGAGAAGTGTAGATGCACGACGATGAAGATGAAGACCGTCGGACATTAAGAGTAATATTTTCTCCGCTGTGCGTCTAATCTTAAGAAATTAAAGCTCTGTGTTCCTGTGACAGGCTGAGTTATTATCTGAGGGGCTCAGTGTTAGCTTGGTCTCTACCTGCAGCAGGTGTGCTGTGTGAATCAGTCTCCTCTTCAGTGAGGATTTTTACCCCCGGTGTGCGTTAGTGACAAAAACACAACCGGGGGACGTCTGTTTAATATTTGACGTTTTTGTCGCTCTCACCGTAAAAAGCTCCGCGTCTAGACCTTGATTTAATCCAGTTTGTTGAAACATCAGACACATTTAGTAAGTTTAGATAAACTCCTTGGCATCCAGAAGTGCCGTCAGCTTACTGTTTGTCCAGAGGTCCAGAGCTCCTGTTACTGCAGGTGCATTCAGGGACCGTCGTAATAGTGCAATGTGAGAATTAGATATAGTGTTCACATGAAGAATGTTTTCTTTTTGACTTTTTTGCAGGCTAGATTATTTAACATAAGATATTACAAAAGCAAAAGTGTTAAAAGAGTGAAATGTTGCCGATGTTATTACTTAGTAGATAGATAGAGGCTGTAAACCTGGGGGAAACACTGGTAGTAGTTGTAGTAGCAGTAGTAATAGTAGCAGTAGCAGTATAATAGTAGTGGCAGTTATAGTAATAGTAACGGTAGTAGAAGTAGTAGTAGTTGTAAGTTTCCACTCCACTGAATCACAGAGCCCCATCAGCCTGAGCGATAGCTCGCTGCAGAGCTCTGATTCTCGGCTAAACAGTGAACGCAACATGCACGTCTTCTATGTACAGTTTCAGAAAAACATGCACCCAAACATGAAGAGCTCAGACCCGTGTCTTCGGTAAACACAAACTATTTCTAAGGCTAGAAGAGTCAAAACGCTACCAAATATAACGGGAATAGTATCAAACTCTCACTGACAAGTCAACCTGATGAAAACAACCAGAGCTGAGCCAGCTGAGCCAGCTGATACAGTATTACAGCTCCGAGACACAAACAACACGGAGTCAACATCACGGGATTTATGACAGCATAACTGGGGAGGGGGGTATGTTGGCATAAAATATAGTCTTATAATAAAATGCTCACCTGTTGTGGCTTGTGCTAGGAGCCGGCTAACATCACAAACTAAGCTCAGGTCGCAGGTTTAATCCTCTCGATCATAATATGCACATACTCTTGGGATGGTCTGATTTAATGATCTTCGACATGGCATGTTTAGGCCACTCTTGCGCAAACTATGTTTAAATTATAGTTAAATGGACACTATGATAGTAAAGAGGAGGTCTCCCCGGTAACATTGATGTAACATGTGTCTGTGTTTACTTTCTGTCCGTGACGTCATGACGCAGGGAAGTGAGACACTACGTCCATAGGAGTTGTATTAAAGATCGCTAGCTGCTACTGTTAGCACCGCAATGCTAATAATGGCTAAAGATAAACTTTGTTACATTGGTTGAAATAGTCTTTACATAATGGGAGCAATCAATACACACAAGTGATCTGCAAAAATAAAAAACAACAGACCATTTTAGCAGCTGCCAGCCTGTGCAAATAAAATCTAATAATTTAAAAGCCTATTATATAGCTAATGCTAGTAGCTAATGGTAGCAGCTAACAGTTATTGTAATAAAGCAATTAACGTCACAAAAATATAAAGAATATAAATTGAACAAAATCATGCCTACCTGTTGAATGCTGATATATCACTTAGTTGTTGTAAATGTGGTAAAATATTCAGGTTTCAAGTTTATATTCCATCTTCAGCCACGTTCCTCTCTGTCTTCTGCTTCTGCTTCTTCTTCTCACATTCACGGCAGATAGCACAGCAGAAGCAATCTGATTGGCCAAGAGATAAATCCAAGGGGCGGGACTTCCGGAAGTGTGTGCACACACTTCCGGAAGTGTGTAAAAGTGCGGTGGCACCTTACAGGCGATAGTTGGCGATCGTGAGAAAAAAGTTTACACACACTTTTACACACATTTCAAGTTTTTGCTACCTTGTGGGCCAAGTGAAGAAAAAGCAAGAGGAGCATCAGGGAGGGCCACTGAGCTCATTTTGATTGAAATCGGAGTGGGGCCCACCATTTTGGGCCCCACACGGGTGTTGGGCCCCCCGCCGTTGGTGTGCTCCCGGTGCTGGGATCCCACAACGTGACAAATGCAAGTGCACACACACACACACACACACACACACACACACACACACACACACACACACACACACACACACACACACACACACACACACACACACACACACACACAGGGCTTTAATGCTGTGAAGTGGAGCAGCAGGGGGCAGCGATTACTGAAGGGACAGAGAGCCGGAGATGCAGAGATAAGAACCGAGAGGGTTGTTTTATCTTGAGTGTGCTGGAGTCTTATTACTGTATGCAGTGCAGTCTTGGAGATTACAAGCATCAGTGCTCTTTAAAGAAAAGAGACAATGAAGAATAAAACCATATGTTTAATAGATTGGATTACAGCAGGTTATAATGGAAGTAATCTCACTGTAAATGTGGGTTCAGATAGGCTCTGTAGACTGCCTTTGTTGTCTCCACTGCACCTTTGTCGTCATGTCACAAGCACGCAGCAAAGTGTCTGTGTGTGAATGTGGGTTCGAAGGATGGAGGGGGGGAATAACGGAGAGCCCAGAGATGCAGCAGTGGGTGATATTACATCATTACCCCCAGCAGCAGAAGAGTGGTAACCATGACAACCTCTCCAGTTCCCCAGTAGACCCACCCCCTTTTCTCTGGCCTCAACAGCAGCCTGAAGATGTTTGTGTAACCCTGAAATGTTGTTCAGGTAAAGAAGAGGGCAACCTTTATGAGACACACACAATGGAACCAACAGTCTTACCAACATTTTTCAAAAAGGGATTCATGAACCAGAGATTTAGGTTCAAATGTATTTAACTCTAAAGAGTGTATTAAGAAAAATAAAAAAAATGCTCCAAAATTAGTGAAAATCAGGGAATCATTAATGAAAATTAATGATGAATGATTTTTATTAAAAAATAATGGAGCTGGGAACTTGTTCTTCGGGCCACCCATTCCTGGGACATGTGATCCTTATACAGTGATGGCACAGTCTCCCTGCATCACAGATAACTGTGGGAGAGATAAACAAAGAATTTATTCTCAGCCACTAACGTCGGGTGAAAATCACCCGAACATGGACCTGCTGAAAAATAAACATGGATGGTAGAAGGGAAACAGGCATACCTTTGGTGACATCAGAGAGCAGCCTGAAGCTACCTAGGGATCCATGCAACTCAGACAGCAGCAACATAATATCACATAACCGCAATCACATGGGTGAAAATCACCAGACATTTTGTTCTAGGGTTAAGGGAAAGAGCTGTGATTAATAGTCAAGAAACAAATTAATTTTCAAATAAAATTTTTCCTTTCACAGAAACAATAAAACATGTTTTTAAAACTGCATTAATGTAAGAAGTGTTTTTCTGTTTATATGTTTTAAAGAGAGTTGACTGGAACATTTTGTCCACACTTTTCCTGTCATCATGTCAATGGCACATTTTGAATGTAAAGGTCAATCTTTATGATGCAGGAACAGATAATGAATAATTCATTGTGTGCTGTAATGTCATTATCCTCCACTCAATACACTGAAGTGCTCTGTCAGCAGGGGGCCAACTCCTTCTTCAGTCAATAATGCTTAAAGACAAACTTTGTGAAATGTAATCTTCTTAATTCAATGTCAGTTTCCCCGATTTATATTGACTGCTACCTCCGAAAATGTTGGTAAAAGAAAGGTAGTTCATTCCAGTTCTGTCAGCTTGTTAACACCTATGGAAGTTGGCAGCTACCTTGTAAATGTTGATTATTGAAGGTAGGCAATTATAAAATGTAATGCTAGCCCTTGTCGCAGAGGTCATAGGTTCAATTCCAGCCATCACCATTTACTGCATGTCCTCCCCCTCTCTCTGCTCCCCACATTTCCTGTCTCTCTTCAGCTGTCCTGCCCAAAAACATAACTTTAAAATGTGAGATAGCACATTTTCAAGTCTGTCAACACCTATTAAAGTAACCACATTTTTTAAAATATTCATTTCAGAGAGGTAGGTCACTCTGTCATTCGGCCAAGCACTAATAACCAAATAAAATTGACCACTTCCTCTGAGAAGTTGATCAAGAAAGGAGGTAATTATGTCAGGTTAGGTAGCACATTCTGCAGGGCCGTTAACACCAATAAAAACTGACCACTACCTCTTTAAGTGTTTTTGAGAGCCAGCCTGAGAGCAGGACTGAGAGCAGGACTCGTAACTCGTACTCTTCTGAACTGGCGCTACAAAAAATTCACCCCCCCATACAGTCTGTGCCGATAGAAAAATAAGCTATGTAGAGCCAAACCGTTTTTTGAACCAGGCTGTAAACATGTTTATTTCTGCTGTAAAGATTGTCTTTTTTGAATGGGTGTGTATGTGGTTTCCGGTGTTTCTGCAGCCAGCCTCAAGCAGATTCTCGATGAATTGCAGTTTATAACACTTCGGCATGGGCTTCATATTTTGAGACCGGAGGTTGCCGCTTGGTTGGGAAGCACATTCTGACAGACCTATAATACCTGAACACTAGATTGGTTAAAGAAAGGTAGGTATTCTGAAAGGGTAGCACATTCTTTGAGATTGTCATTACCAATGAAAATAGACTGCTACCTCATTGCTAAATCATTGCCTTCTAAATTTGCATGCCTCTCTAACAATGTGGAAGAGAGCAAGAGCACTATTGCAAGAGACTTTACTTTGCTCCTCTACTACTTTCCCTTACCCCTGATCCACCAGAGTATTATGGCCCAAAATCCCTCGTCTTTGTTTTCAATGCAGTATCACACCGGCTCCCAGTGCAGGACAGAGAGAAACAAAGACAGAGAGTGCTAGAGAGAGAGAGATATTCAGATTCAGATGCTGTGTTACCCAGAGGTTTCAGCACCATACATCTCAGTCTGTTTAGATGCAGAGTCCCACTGTGAGGGACACAAAGATGTGAGCTGTATGTGTGTGTGTGTGCCTCTGTGTGAGTGTATGCGTTAGAGACTGGGCATGTCCAAAGCAAATTACACAGACAAAAGAGGAATCAAGGAGGCACCAAATGAATGGTGTCTTTTTGTTTTTGTTTTTCAAAAGAGAGACAGATGGTCCAACTGAACTTGAAGCCTGCTGAGTATAACGTATCCTGAAACGGTACTGTATGCAGTGCAGGATTCACTGAATAACTCAGAGGAGATCAACCACAGGTCAAGGTCATACACAAAATGTAACATGTAAACAGTGATTCTGGATGCAGTATTGTCAGTTTCTCGCTGACTGACAGTTTTTTCCGTCATGTATACGTCACATTTAATTTCTTACATTTGCTGTTGTTTTTTAGTCATCATTTGTTATTAACCCTTTGCGTGTGAGTAACTGTAACTCACAACTCAGAACAGTCAGAAGAAAATATCCCACAACTTCTTCCAACTCTTTCTTTAACAGAATGACAAATGCCGGATGGTGAACATTGCTTCAGTTTAATTTGGGAATGTGGACTTGAGACCCAAAGGCTTTGCTCAGTAGCCACACAATAACATTTGTTATTTGCCAATTTGGCAAAAAATAGTGACACAGGCAAAGATTTGGCCTAAAATATTCAAGATTATAACAAAAATAAATCGTACTATATATGGAGTATTTTGGTGTCTTTTTCAAACTTTGACTCATATGAAGTATCTGACTACTTCCTCACCTGAATATTCCCCCAAATACGGCCAATAATAAATGTATTCATCCTTATCTGTTATTTCCTGTTCAACTGGTTTTGTGTTTTCTGCTAATGTTTTCAAAGCTGAACATTTTGCTTCTGGTTCCCCGCCTGTCAAAGTGACGGTCCTGCTGGTTAAGTTCAAGGTTCAAACGATCGTTGCACTTGTCTGTACAATGAGACTATCTGTTCACTTATACAACAGTGCATTTCTTGGGAAGCTAAAATGCACCCAAAAAGAAAAAAAGTTGACAAGAGGCCCATGCCATGCTGTTACATCTGTTAATGAACACAGTTGTAGCTGCTGCCTCTCTACTCTGCCGTCCTCTGAAGAAGCTTTAAGAGGACGTTTTTTTCTCACATGAATAATGATGCAACAGAAAGTGTGGAAAAGTGAAGGGCCTCCAGGCAAAAGCTCTCCCTCAGTATGAATTCTTCTAGCGGCCAAACCTTTTGCCTGCGTTGAGCGTGGGCCTTTTTGTAACGTTGGCATGACAACCTCTCAGCTAATGGCACAGCCCGGCCCATTGTGTCACTCATTGTCTGTTTGAGGCCTTCGCACACAGCTGCAGGCATGTGCAATTTGGGGTCCTTTTTGACAGATTGCACGCTGACCGAGGCAGCGTGGAGCCTCGGAAAGGTTAATTCTGTCAGCGGGACACATGGAGACCGAGAGCAGTTTAGACAGACTGATTAAAATATGTCTTTATCCCTGTCAGATTGTACATGCTGGTTCACTGTCTGGACAACAGGTTACATTATTTCCAACACATTTAAAGAGTGAACAAAGGCACTGATCGTTCACTGATCACAGTGGGTAATTGTATTCTTTTACTGAAAATGTGATCTGTAATTTTATGAAAGGGTGTCTATGTTAAAGCCAATCACTCAAAAATAGTTAATACATTTGTATGATTTAAGCTCAGATAAAAGCCATAATTAAACTGGCGTTGTTAAGAAGGTACATTTGAATGGTGTCTGATCCTAATGGGCCCTTCAAATTATATAAATCATTAGTTTAATAGAGTAAAGCTGCCACAGCTCATTAAACAATCCAAACTTTTTGGAAAGTACTTTAATTTTGAATTCAAAACTTGGTAAAACTTGTACAGTTTTATTTAGATTGTAAAGCTGCAGTAAAGAAATGTCAGGGGCAGGGTTTTGGTAAGAGTTATGGAGTGAAAATGTGCTGCAGGGGCAAAACTGTTTATTTTAGGAGAAAGGGGCTGCAAGTTACAACCATAGACAGCATAAAACATGCAAAGACAAAAACGTGAAATAGCATGTGAAAATCCAGCCCTAATGAAAATCTAGTTATAGAAGTATTTTAGACCTTTAGTGGAGCTTTATGAGGACTTAACACTTCCTGTGTTTTTATTAGATATGTGCACAAGGGTGTAGAAGAGCAAACCAAACAGACATGCACACACTTTAACAGAACTCTTAGGTAGGTCTCTGGATGGATCCCATCCCAGGTAAGTATCGAAGTAAGTTTGAGAGAGTTATTTTGGTTTTAGATGTTATACAGTAAAGTATAGAGTTAGTTAGTGTTTCCTTAATTGAGGTTAAGTTGGTTTGATGTTATTCATAGTTTAGATTTGTTTAATTTTACTTTATTGTTAACAAAGGCTCAAGTCTATCAACCCCACTTTTTATTTAAATTACAATTTAATATATTTATATTTTGCTATTTGATACAGGAGAATGAACAGTCAGTGGTCTATGAAGATGGAACTTGAAAAAAAAATTCTCATTTTATGAATACACTGAATCAAACAAGGTAAGAGGAGACAGAAAAATAATGTTTGTAAGGGGATAAGCAATGAAGCAAAACAGTTTTTTACCCCTCAGGATGAACAGAGTGACACAACCCAACAGATAAATGGACCTAAAATACAAGAAATCAGTCTGTAAGGTAAACAAATTCTAATGGAGAAGAAGGCGAAGGTAAAAAAAAAAGGCAAAGGTCCAACACTAGAAAACTCAGAAGAAAGCTGAAACAAGGTGACACAAGGGAACACACATTGGACTGGCAACATGAGGGAGAAAACAGACAATCAGGGAATGATGAGACACAGGTGAGCACTATAAGGACAGAGGAGCACAAGGCGGGAAAACACAAGGAGTATAGGATCTGGAACATAGAGACAAGGGTAACTTAAAAAATAAAACAGGAGATGACAAAACTAAAAAAGAATCAACAGAAAGCAAACATAACTCAGGTGACTTGATGGACCATGTCACAAAAACCTGAAACAGACAGTCAAAATGAAAGATGAAAGAAAAGAGTCAGCTTAGTGGACTAGTGGTTCTCTATTTCATTCATCTCTTCATACCTGTATGTACCCCAGGAGAAGCTCTCTATTGTATCTTTAAGCTGCGTTAAGACCCAAAGGGACCTTAGTTTTAAGTCTACTGATCCACCAGCCCACGTGTCTCCATCTGCAGGCCCTCCGTCCATGTAGCACATTTCTGTAGACCGGTCATTGGGAAATATTCAGGTGAGTGTGTCTGAAATGTCTGATCAGAGGGGTGGTCAGTCATGCCTTTCCAGATGGTGTCTAGATGCTGTTTGAGTCTATTGAGTAGGGTTTGTCCTGTCTCCTCCACATAGAGTGCACCACAGGACTGGCAAACTATGCAGTTCATTCAGTTTTCACCCTGGAGAAAGGAGTTATCCACATTGGCACCATCTAGTGGATTAACAATGAATGTTTTTTGTTTAAAAGCCCAGTGTTTGTCCTTCCCTGTTGCTCCCTCAGCCATAAGGAACTTCACTTTGACCAGTGTGTCCTTTAAGTTTTTGTTTTTCCGTGTAGCAAGATGACTGTATAGTTTTTAAGGTCCTGATGGTCGGTCATGATTTTGTCTAAGTTATTTTTGAGTTGGTTTTGGACTTGGGTAAGTAACCAGAACATCTGGTTGTACAGCTTGCTGATTATGGTCTGTATTTGGGATTGGGCCTGTCGCTTGAGGCGGTTCGACAGAGGTATGTGTAATTCGGATTGGCTAGTTGTCTGTTGGCCTATAAAGCATATTGCTGTTTATCCATAGGGACCATTTTAGACCCTTTGTCGGATGGTTTCATTACAATATTTGGACTCAAAATCACTTCTCGGTACCTCTCCCCCAGAGGAGGCCTGAAAGAACCAAAACATTTTACATCAGCCCGAATAAGTGTCCTCAACCCTTCGCCCAGCTGTCCCCTATTTGGTTCCCAGCTGGATGGCACCAATTAGCTTAATTCCTCTGCGGTACAATGATAAAGATCCACACAGCTCATCCCGACTGAAAGAATTGAGTGTGGGAACAGAGGTCAGACATATTTGATCTTTGTTCAGCTGGAATAATGTCGATAGATTCAAGATACTGTACTTCGGTCACCTAGCCATGAGCCCCGCCCACCTGGCTAGGGGAAATGGATTAGGATTAAGGTTTGGTTAGGGTTGATTTAGGGGTAAGGGTTGGGATAGAGTTAGGGTTAGGGTTGAGGTTGGGATTTGGGTTATGATTAGGGTTAGGAATATGGTTAGGAATAGGGTTATGACAAGGGTTAGGGTTATGATTAAGGTTAGGGTTAGGTTAGGGGTTAGGGTTATGATTAGGGTTAGGGTTATGATCAAGGTTAGGGTTATGATTAGGGTTAGGGTTAGGTTTAGGGTTAGGGTTAGGGTTATGATTAGGGTTATGATTAGGGTTATGATTAGGGTTAGGATTAGGGTTATGATTAAGTTAAGGGTTATGATTAGGGTTACGGTTATGATTAGAGTTAGGTTTAGAGTTAGGTTTAGGGTTAAGATTAGGCTTATGATTAGGGTAAGGTTTATGATTAGGTTTAGGGTTAGGGTTAGGGTTATGATTAGGGTTAGGGTTATGATTAGGGTTAGGGTTATGATTAGGGTTAGGGTTAGGGTTAGAATTAGGGTTAGGGTTATGATTAGGGTTAGGGTTAGAATAAGGGTTAGGGTTATGATTAGGGTTAGGGTTAGAATAAGGGTTAGGGTTATGATTAGGGTTAGGGTTATGATTAGGGTTAGGGTTATGATTAGGGTTAGGGTTAGGGTTATGATTAGGGTTAGGGTTATGATTAGGGTTAGGGTTAGGGTTGTGATTAGGGTTAGGGTTATGATTAGGGTTAGGGTTATGATTAGGGTTAGGGTTAGGGTTGTGATTAGGGTTAGGGTTATGATTAGGGTTAGGGTTATGATTAGGGTTAGGGTTAGGGTTATGATTAGGGTTAGGGTTAGGGTTATGATTAGGGTTAGGGTTACAGTGGTTACGGTAAGGGTTATGATTAGGGTTAGGGTTATGATTAGGGTTAGGGTTAGGGTTATGATAAGGGTTAGGGTTAAGATTATGATTAGTGTTAGGGTTATGCTTAGGGTTAGAGTTATGGTTAAGGTTATGATTAGTGTTAGGGTTAGGGTTATTATTAGGGTTAGGGTTAAGGTTAGGGTTATGATTAGGGTTATGATTAGGGTTAGGTTTATGATTAGGGTTATGATTAGGGTTAGCGTTAAGGTTATGATTAGGGTTAGGGTTAAGGTTATGATTAGGGTTAGCGTTAAGGTTATGATTAAGGTTAGGGTTAAGGTTATGATTAGAGTTAGGGTTAGGTTTAGGTTTAGGGTTATGATTAGAGTTAGGGTTAAGGTTATGATTAAGGTTAGGGTTAGGGTTAGTGTTATTATTAGGGTTAGGGTTAGGGTTATGATTAATGTAAGGGTTATGATTAGGGTTAAGATTATGGTTAGGGTTAGGGTTATGATTAGGGTTAGGGTTATGATTAGGGTTAGGGTTAGGGTTATGATTAGGGTTAGGGTTAGGGTTATGATTAGGGTTAGGGTTACAGTGGTTACGGTAAGGGTTATGATTAGGGTTAGGGTTAGGGTTATGATAAGGGTTAGGGTTAAGATTATGATTAGTGTTAGGGTTATGCTTAGGGTTAGAGTTATGGTTAAGGTTATGATTAGTGTTAGGGTTATGCTTAGGGTTAGGGTTAAGGTTAGGGTTATGATTAGGGTTATGATTAGGGTTAGGTTTATGATTAGGGTTATGATTAGGGTTAGCGTTAAGGTTATGATTAGGGTTAGGGTTAAGGTTATGATTAGGGTTAGCGTTAAGGTTATGATTAAGGTTAGGGTTAGTGTTATTATTAGGGTTAGGGTTAGGGTTATGATTAATGTAAGGGTTATGATTAGGGTTAAGATTATGGTTAGGGTTAGGGTTAGGGTTATGATTAGGGTTAGGGTTAAGATTATGATTAGGGTTAGGGTTAAGGATTTGATTAGGGTTAGGGTTATGATTAGGGTTAGGGTTAGGGTTAGGCTTAGGGTTAGGGTTAAGGTTATAATTAGGGTTATGATTAGGGTTAGGGTTAGGGTTAAGGTTATGATTAGGGTTAAGGTTAGGGTTAAGGATTTGATTAGGGTTAGGGTTAGGGCTATGATTAGGGTTAGGGTTATGATTAGGGTTAGGGTTAGGGTTATGATTAGGGTTAGGGTTAGGGTTAAGGTTATGATTAGGGTTAAGGTTAGGGTTAAGGATTTGATTAGGGTTAGGGTTAGGGCTATGATTAGGGTTAGGGTTATGATTAGGGTTAGGGTTATGATTAGGGTTAGGGTTAGGGTTATGATTAGGGTTAGGGTTAAGGATTTGATTAGGGTTAGGGTTATGATTTATGTAAGGATTATGATTAGGGTTAGGGTTATGATTAGGGTTAGGGTTATGATTAGGGTTAGGGTTAGGGTTATGATTAGGGTTAGGGTTAAGGATTTGATTAGGGTTAGGGTTAGGGTTATGATTAGGGTTAGGGTTATAGTTAGGGTTATGATTAGGGTTAGTATTAGGGTTACGGTTAGGGTTAGGGTTAGTTTTAGGATTAGAGTTAGGGTTATGATTAGGGTTACGATTAGTGTTAGGGTTATGCTTAAGGTTAGGGTTCGGGTTAGGGTTATGGTTATGGTTATGATTAGTGTTAGGGTTATGATTAGGGTTAGAGTTAAGATTATGATTAGGGTTAGGGTTAAGGATTTGATTAGGGTTAGGGTTATGATTAGGGTTAGGGTTATGCTTAGGGTCAGGGTCAGGGTTAAGGTTATGATTAGGGTTAAGGTTAGGGTTAGAGTTAGGGTTAAGATTATGATTAGGGTTAGGGTTAGGGTTAGGCTTAGGGTTAGGGTTAAGGTTATAATTAGGGTTAGAGTTAAGGTTATAATTAGGGTTAGGGTAAGGGTTAGGGTTAAGGTTATGATTAAGCTTAGGGTTAGGGATAGTTTTAGGGTTAGAGTTAAGATGATGATTAGGGTTAGGGTTAAGGTTATGATTAAGGTTAGAGTTAAGGTTATGATTAGGGTTAGGGTTAGGGTTATGATAAGGGTTAGGGTTAAGGTTATGATTGGGGTTAGGGTTAATGTTATGATTATGGTTAGGGTTGTGATTAGGGTTAGGGTTAAGGTTATGATTAGGGTTAGGGTTAGGGTTAGAGTTAAGGTTATGATTAGGGTTACGGTTAGGGTTAGGGTTAGTTTTAGGATTAGAGTTATTATTAGGATCACCATTAGGGTTATGATTAGTGTTAGGGTTAGGTTTAGTTTTAGAGTTATGATTAGGGTTAGGGTTATGATATGGGTTATGGTTAGGGCTATGATTAGGGTTAGGGTCCTAGTTCCACCTGTCAGTTTCAAACATGATGCTTTGTCATAAAAATTCATTACAAAAGTTTGCTAGCAAGCAGAGGACTTGACCACATAATAACTGAAGCTAACATTTTTATTTATTTGTCGCAGAAGCATGTTTTTCACGTATATATGTGTATTTTTATATGTATATGTATATGTAAATGTATATATATATATATATATATATATATATATACATATATATATATATATTTATATATATGTATATGTAAATTTATATATACACTTCAACCCTACACATTTATGTATATTTTATTTTTTTATTCATTGTTGTGACCGAACTTATTGCTCCCCTTTGCTTTCTTTCATCTACAACACAGTCCAATCATGACTTTTGGATTAAACCAACTGTAAAGAGGGATGGGAAAGCCCTTTTCCTATATGAATTTATTAGAGGAATATGTTTGATATAAAATATTGATTTACCAACTTAAATCAAATCGATATGTTGAATAAAATATTTTTATGTTCATAAAATACTTTCTGAATTATGTGGTCGGGCACATGCCCCTGTAATTATTTTTTCAGGGATGCTAGGACAAAAAAACGATGTAAAAATGGCTATGTGTTAGGACACTGTTGTCCTACTTTGTTAATCGATTTTCACACAAAGGTTTAGTAGAGAAACACTGATCTCCAGTGTTCAGATTCAACTGTCAGCCGTAAACTCTGCATAACAAAGCAAGGGAGGAATCGAGAAGCTTGTCTGGTCTGTTTAGTCAATCACATAAAGATTTGAGAACATGAAGGAGAACTGCTCCAAACAATCTGACAGAGAAGTCTAGACAGCTGGCACTGCATTATTCATCACAGTCGGAGAGGAAAACATGGCTCTTTTTATCTTTTTCAATCACAGTCAAATGTCAGATCAAATATTCAAAATTTGCTACGTTTACGGAGCAGGTTTGTGGGGAGGTAGACTACTCCGTCTGCTTCAAAGAACACCCGAACTATTTGTAACACTGTTTTTGGCAAGAAAGGAGAAACACATATTATTTTTCTGTTTGCTGTGTTTATTTTTATTTGTTAAAGTGCAGTCCTTTTGAGGTGCCGGTGGCATAGTTGTGCGGCTGGTCTGGAGGATGAGTGTGGTTAGGATATTTTCTGTTGACCTTCATCCTCACTTTTTTCTCTCCGTATCTTCTAAATCTTTATTCTATTAAACAATAAAAGTCGAACTGTCTCTGAACTCTGGTTTATTTTGTTCTCATGCATCACAGTCCAGAGTCCTCATTGTCTCTTAGCAGAGTTCTCATTCACCTCAGCTACACATGCCTTGTTATAGAGAATGAAATTTCTCCTCCGTTTGTTCCCTGTAATCACAGAACATGAAATCCTGGTGCTAGGTTGCACCAACTCAAAGTGTCACTGTCACTGAAGTGTTTTTTATGACTAAAATAAAATGAATTATCCCAACACAAGTGCATTTAACACATACTTACGCATAACATCACACAGCAACACCTACACTCACACACAGTCTCCAACAACAAAACACTGTTTCACACAGAGTCCCTAAACACAAAGCTAATTAGCTGGCTGATTAGATAACTTGAGTACAGTGGATTTTAAGAGATGTACCAATTAGCTTCTAAGTCACATCAACTCCTATTCCACAATCGATACCCCAAATTAAATACAAGATTACTAATCCCAGTTTTAGTTGCTAGCCTGATTCAACGCTCTGCACACTAATTTCTCTCACCAGCACCACTGAGTCACTAAAGTATGTGACTGTGACATTCAATTTAGCTCAATGATTAACTGTATGGCTTATAGCGTGCAGGAAATAGCGAGTCATTTTACATGTGAATTTTTTAGACATCAAATTTCAGGCCAAGTAGAATAGACAGTGTGAAAGTCAGCACAGTGAAGAGGACAGGGCAGATGGGTGAGACAAAAACACCTTATTTTCTCCACAGTGACAGAAGATTTCTGGTAACAACCTAGGCTTTTGTCACATGTTGCAAAATAGCACATTGAAATGACATTGCCTACATCCATCAGCTATGCAAACAGAAAAATAAATAGTTGAGAACTCAGCAAACAGCATGCACCGCCATCTTAGAAATAAGATAAAGTTATGTAAAGTCCCGGAACATATATGTGTGTAACATCACAAGCATAATCGTATTGCGATTTAGCGTTTCATATCAAAACGTATTGTATCATGCATGGTATCGTATTTTATTGCGTTAATCATATATCGTAAAGTATCATAAGCTATAGTGTCATGTAATGTATTGTATCATATTGGATTATATCTGATCATATTGTACTGTATCGTCCCTTATCGTATCATATCGTATTAAATTATATCGTAGAATATAGATCAAATCATAAATATCATCGTATATCATTTAACCCTTGCATCAGGATATCTTCTATACTCAGGTGTGACATGTGCTTCATAGAGGTCACACCCTTGTTGCTACTGCTGACATCAGACATTAAAGCAGAGTCCAGTATGAAGAGCGAGTGTGTGTGTGTGTGTGTGTGTGTGTGTGTGTGTGTGTGTGTGTGTGCGCGCGTGTGTGTGTGTGTGTGTGTGTGTGTGTGTGTGTGTGTGTGTGTGTGTGTGTGTGTGTGTGTGTGTGACTTCAGGGTGTTTAAATTATTCAGAAGCGGTGGGTTTCTCTCAGGGTAGATGGAAGTAAAAGCTTCTCCTTCTTCTTCCCTCCGCTGATCTTCTCAGTGCCATCAGCAGTTCCCATGATGCATCTGGGTTATATTAATTATTCATGGCTATAACTCTGTGAAAGGTATACAGAGGCCTTCAGCGCTTTTTATCACTCCCTCTCCTCCTTCTTCTTACCATCAGCCTCTCCCTCCTGAGCCAATAAAAGCTCAGAGTTTTCCAATAAAATCAACCGCTTTAAATTTACTGATTTAATTCTGCTGTTGTATTTCCTGCTCAGATGTGAAAAGTAGGAAATGAGTAGAATAAAAGCAAGATATTTGTAAGATGTCTATCAGTTGCAAGTAATATCTTTCTGGAGATGCAGCTGCACCGCAAATATTGAGACTTTTTCTTTTTCTAAGGACAGAGTAAAAAGGTAGAGGTGTATATCATGAAATTAATGATGGCTGAGTTTTATTTGGCTGCTTCAGTTTCAGGGACCTGCTACAACTGCTACATTCACAGTGATTATCTTTAGTGCTCCATTCAGATTTACTGTTCTTATCCAATTCGTCTGCTGCCTTTATTTTTCAAACTTGGCCTCTCTAATATTAACGTGTGAAGTTGATGGAACTTACACTACACCCACTATGAATAGTTGTAAGTATGGAGACCACTGCGGTCAGTGTTTACATTTTCAATCATGAGTAAATATGCATGGAGGCATTCATTTTGTAATTAGATGATAATCAGGATGAGGATTAGGACAGAGACAGACATATTTGAACTATGGCTGTTTGTGGATTAACTGCTCTGTATGGAGGTGTGTATATGAATGTGAAGTTGAAGCCAGGAATATTGGTCATGTGACATGAATTGCTTAATAATTGAGAGTTACTTTCGACAACATCACCATCAGTGCCACTAGGAATTGTAAATCTAGATCCAGATGGAGAGAAAAAGCTTATATCAGGTCAGTTTCAGGGATGGCATGGACAAGCTCATGGTTGTGCTGCCAGTGGACATGTTACAAGCTTCTGTCACCTCCTTTCTCCCTCTATCTGTTCGCATGCATGTCCTTTTAATCCACTTATTTTGTAACATCTTCCATGCTTTCTGCTCTCTCTTCTTGGAGGTTCATGTTGAACTTTGTTGCAGATCAACTGATGCAGTGGACCTGCTGGACTCCCACTGCAACTATAATTCTCAGTCTGTTTTCCTGGCTCTCTTCCCCCTCAGTTTTTCTCTGTATGTCTAGCAGGTTGCTGCAGACGGCTGCCCACCAATAAGCCTGCATCTGCTTGAGGTGTCTGCCTGAAAGAGGGACGTTTACCTTGCTACTATTGCCAAGTGGTTGCTCGTGGTGCATTAAGTCTTTGTATATACTATGACAAAGTGTCAGGATGAGGGTGAGTGGGACGCAATTGCGGTTCACAGGGGTTCTTAAAGTTATTCCAAACATAAGTGCCCTCACACGAAATTTACGGTCCAGACCTTCTGTATTCGTACAATTTTTTATCAGATCACTTTTGCAACAAAAAAACTTGACTGATATTCATAATTCTAGGAAAAGATCTGGGGAAGTTTAGTCTGCCAAACAACAGATGAGTCTGCCAAAACGGCTGCTGTATAAAAACATTACATAAACGGTCTCTCTGTATATAGACAACACAAAGGTCATGTGAGTGAATTTTTTAAGCTGACCCGTCTGGGTTTATTCTACTATCTTTATCTTGTGTGACAAGCTGAGTAACATGAGTAAGGTGCAACATGTATGACCATGATGCAAGAGGATTTCACTTCTGGGAGGACACAATCTTCTTATTCACATTCTCTCTCTGTGTGTACGTGTGTGTGTGTGTCTGTCCCCCCTGACCCACTGTAATCCTGTGGTCCCTGCAACTGTAATCCAACACACACACACAAACACACAAACACACAAACACACACACACACACACACACACACACACACACACACAAACACAGGATTCAGCATGCACTTCAGCCAAGAGTACAAACTCAGGTCTGATGAAAGAGCGTATAATCTATCATGAGCTGTATCTAACCGTTATCATTAAGAGAGATATGAAAAATAATACGTAGCAGATACAACCACACACTCACACAGGCGGAGACAGTCTTGTAAATACACATTCATGTTTATTACCATTTACTATTTACATAAGACTATGGATCTTTAGACTTTTTGACATAGACTTCATTTGAAACATTCATATTTTTTCCCACAATCCATTTTTTCCTGTTAAAAGAAAAAAAGTTATTTATATCCAATAGTAACAACTGTACAAAGACAGCCTGGTAGGTACAATAATTTACTTAAAAAGTCTTCATATTTAAGTTGATGCAAATCATGTGACAACAAAAAACAACAGCTCAAGATTTCCCATCACGAGATTTTTTCCCCCACAGCGGAGCCAAGTGATCACGAATGACTAGAGCTCGTATGTACATGCACTAAAGTGCTAGTGTTCAAAAGGCATGCAAATATTTCACCCATATTTGTACAACTGCCTTCCAAATATGCATAAAGTTATTCAGTTTGTTGTCACCCTTCTTCTACATGTTAACGGAGTCGCACATTCATCCCAACGTAAAGATAAATAAAGTACATTAGCATCAGAAATGACATCATGTGTCTCTGCTTCAGACCCAAAGAAGCAGGAGTTGTTTTTTTTTTGTTTGTTTGCTTGCTTGTGTTGTTTTTCCTCTCTTTGTGACTGAACAAAAAAGTGAAGTTTTGAATGCTGGCAACAAAAAAATAAAGGTATGCTCTTATTGCAAAAAAAACCAAAACAGTGTGAACATGAAAGAATGCGGGACAACATAAGAGAGCTTCATGTAGAAAAGAAAGTGTAAACAAAAGGTGTAAACTTCATAAAAATCCAACAGCTGATCTTCAGTTAACAGCTGGAAAAAGGTTCATAATTGCGACTAAAATATACATATATGTAATAAATACATATATACACACATGTGGGCTGATGATGAACTCAAGTGTGTGCAGGCACCTCTTATGGGAATGAAGTTTTATGTCCTTTTTTTGGATGATATTACAGTACATTCCAGGTTCTTCTGGTTCCTCGATGGTCAGCTGGTGCTACTGGGTGGATACATGAAACCCCCGCTTCAGGCTCCACCTCTTTGGAGTCTCTGGATTTGTGTGGCGGAGGTCTCTGAGGTACTGGGTCTTTTAGGCTGAGGTGGAGCAGAGGAGGTAGAGGACAGGAGTCACGCCGGCTCCTCGCCCTCCAGGATGGTCTTGCGGTGCCCCGGTGGCGGGAAGGTGAACCTCCTCTTCGTGCCCTCGCTCCACTTTGGGGAGGGGGAAGGCGAGCGGGCGGCCCAGCGGGAGGGTGGGCGGCGGTTGGCTGGGCGGGCCGGTCTCAGGAAGCAGGAGTCCAGGGGCGGGGCCACCGGAGAGCGAGGCAGGTCCTGCCAATGAGAAGAAGCTGTCAGAGAGGAGGGGAGAGCAGCAGGGTGGAGCAGCTGGTCGGCGCAGAAAGAAAAAAGTGGACAAAAATAAACCGAGAAACATGAATGAAAGAAGAAGCGTGAGTTAGTGAGCAGAGGGCAGATGTATAAATGATCTTCAGAACAAGAAAATGATGGATGATCCACGTTGAATAAAAAACAGATGTAGAGTATGACAAGAGGAAGAAAATAGTAAAAGATGAACTGCCAATTCCTAAGGAGCTCTTATGTTTTTTGATCCTGATTAGTCAACCCTGCAGCACATCCCATCAAGGATTGTTTCACGGACAAAGCACCAGAACAAACAGCAAATGCACCTTGACTTATAGCTGTTTCCAGGGTCCAATAAGGAACCAAGGCTACACGTCTTTTACTCAAATCTAAAGTTTTTAGACATCTAGGTGACACATATTTCTGTCCTTGTATCAGAGACTTTCACAGAATGAATAACAAATGAAGCTTTGTGTTAGTTCATGCAGGACATGGAAGTCATACGCCTCAGCTGCTGTCAGCTGACAGGCTGCAGTTTTAATCATTGTTTTCTATCCACACAACCAATCACAGCTCATTCTAACGATAAGGCGGCCTATTTAAACACTTCTTCCCTCTCGCTAATCCCTGCAACACCTTTACTGCCCACACTCTGCTGCTGTTGGTTAAACTTTGCCTCCTCCTGTTTAGTCTAAATGTCTGTTTTACCCTTGTGGGGATTTTGCGATGCACTCCCTGGAAAGCCGAAGCAGGCTACTTGGCTAACCTGGGGAACCCTAAAGCAAAGCTTATAGAGCCAAGCATAACTGTATTTCCATTTGGCAATAAATGGTTAAAGTGTTCCTGACTGAACATGTATTTCGACATCTAAAAGTGTTTATTTTTCAAACTAATTTAGCCCTGAGTCATGACCAAACAAAGTATATCGAGTTGTGAGAGCTCATCTGACAGAGATGATCTCCTACTGTGTGAAAGTGTGAAAGTGTGTAAGGCTGAAAGTATCAGGTTCTGGAATGATCTAGGTTTTAGACATCTAAGAGTTACATTTTTAAACTAATTTAGCCCTTTGCTCTCATATTTAGAGTAGCATCTTATGACCATCAATACCCCAAACCAATATTGACAGTAACATTTGGTTGCAGTGCATAATGTTATTATAGTAATACTGATATTCTGGAGAGATTTGGACAGATGGATGATTGCATAGAGCTCTAATACATGCGGTGCTCAATATATGAAGAGATGATAAAATCTAATATGAAAACAACAAAGCTGAAAAAAATGAAACAATGAAATCCACAGCCTCTCAGAGACACAGTGACACCATAACACCTTACAGCCTCACCTGACCGACCATCTGCTCTGATAAACAGGAGGTCAGATAAACAGGTGCAAGTGTTCACTAAGCCACAAACAAAACAGTCACTTAAAGTCCTGCACTCCTTTTTATAATGAGATGTTTTGTAAAATGTCAAAGTGCTATGTCAATATATATCAGTAAAATGTATTATTGTTTTTTCTGCATGAAATACTGAAGAAGTATCAGGAAACCTGAGAAACATTGATGCTCAAAGGCAGCCAAAGTCCTTAATGTAAATTAATTAAACCTACATTTAATGGATATGATGCCAAAACAAGTCTTTGCAACTTCAACACAAATAAAGCTCAGTTCAAGGAGGAGGCTGTTCCATTTCCATTTATCATTCATATCACTCTCTATTCCTGTCTCTCTCCACCTGCTTCTCTTAATCTGATCATGGGTGTTTACTATTAAAGTATTCACCAACCAGGTTTTGCAATGACCTCTATCAACCAATTATCCTGCTGCTGCCAAACTTAATATGTTCTCCTCTCTGCTCCATCAGCTTGCTGTTTCAGCACAGAGCATTGCAACCCTCCTCCATCCCCAGTCATCTCTGCTCCTCATCAGAGCCAGGGTTCAGTTCCTTAGATGTTCACCCTTCAACACATCCTGCATCTTTCCCTCACCATCAACACCCCAACAGTGTCCAGATTAGACGTCACAATGGGTGTCTAATCGCCAAAGACATTGCCTATTTAACTTCCCTTTCTAAATCTTGTAACATAAATCATTGCTCACTCGTAATTAAGTCTGCCCTGACTGAACTAACCCTGCAGTGATGGAGCCATCCCGGGGTGTGCAATGACGAAAATGAGCCATCTCCCTCTTTCATCCACTTTTCATGACATGAGGGAAGCGGCTGTTTTTGTACCAGACTGCAACAAACTGCAGCATCAAAATGTCCATGCAGCTGAATCAACACTTTTCTGTCATACAGGTGTGATGACACACAGGCTGCTTCACTGCTTACAGAGGACAGGCAGCTGGAGGACAAACATGGATATGCTGCCTTCACATCCATTTTTATATAATGCATGTAGGCATAATGTCACATGATGGATAATACAGAATAATGCAAACACAGGGGTTTATAAATATGGCTCAAGAGTGTGTTTGCATGTTTCATCAGGTGTTGTGAGTGTACAGAGTTATACATCTGACTGCCTGGATGAAACAGAAATAATGAGCAAAAAGGGCAATGAGAAGTGAGAAAAGTAGCTGTCTTTGAGTCCCCCACCCTCGGTATGATGTCAGAGCGTGATTGGGTGAACGATCACACCGGGACATCACACCACTGGCCTGGTTTATAAATAGCTCCTCTCGAGGCGTTAGATTTCAGCCGAAGGATGGCGGGACATCAAGCCCGGGAAGCAACAATCTAGATCTGCTAAAAATACACGTTGGTCAGGCTGTGGTCGGTTGAGTGAGAGGATGACGTGAAGGAAAAAAAAAAGCAAGATGGATGAAAAGATAGATCCACCAGAGAGTGACGTGTCAAACAACCTGCAGGAAGTTCTGAGCAACCAGCAGGAAAATCAAGTGACAGAAAAGGACAGTCGGGCACATAGTACACGTCTCCATCAATAATGAATTTGTTCATGAATGAAACTGATGGACTGTGTACACACAGGAAATACAGGACAGCTTGTGGATTAATACAAGATAATCTATGTGATGCTGAAAATCAAATCGCAACACAACAGATCATGCACCAGTAATGTGAACAGGAAGTCAGTGTACAAAAGTGGCCACTGAAAACAGCAAGGTGAACAAATCTACATCAGTTTGGACTGCTCAGTTAATGATTCACCTTAAAGGAGAAATCCACCTTGAAGATTTTTAAAAACATTACATTTTAGCACAGTTTTAAATAGTCTTACATGTTCCCACTGTAGCTTATTATGTTGTATTGCACAATTTTCGGCATGAGATAACGGGTGAAAACCGGAGGCTTTTTACTCTTGATCGAGGAGCATAATTCCTGACAGATTAGTAAAACTCATTCAATAAAATAAAAGAGAATTGGTGCTAAATGTCCAGTTTGATGAGCCAAAACCAAGAGCAAGATTACATTTTAAGGCTGACCTCTCTGCAACAAGAATTTGAGTGGAGATTAATCCAAAAAATGCAGGCTGTCTTCACTAGCAGAGCTTTTCCGGTTCCTCTGAAGAACACATTTCAATGTGGATCAAGGCTCCCTGCAGACCCTCATGTTGTGCATGTTTAATTTGTGATCATTACACATAAGCCAGATGCCAATCACATATGTAAACTGAAAAGCAGGTTGTGGAGTTAGGGCAGAAGCAGACTATGCTGGATCCGATTTCCATCAGTGGTTAAAGATGGACTTCAACAGACAGGATTTTTAACTCGATTGTGCAGAGTAGAGTAGCTTGCTTTTTTCTCTCTTTGTGCATTAACAATAAGTTACTATGGCCAAACAATTTGTTTTTTCTTTTTTAAATAGATTTTATGCTTATTATGGGAACTTACTGACAACATTTTGGATGAAAAATGGGACAACCTGGGTAACTTGATTCCAGCTCTCATCATAATAAAGACTCACTTATATGAATTGAATTACAGCATGAGATAATCTAATGGTGGATTTTTCCTTTAAGCATGCAGAATGGACCAGAGTAACCGGTTAATATCCTTCAGGCATCAAACACAACCCGTCAGGTGACAGAGTTTAGGGAGTGATGAGAGTTAGCAGCTTCCTCCTTCAGTTAGTCTTTGGAGGTTTGTTGTTAGTGTGAGAGCATGGCTGAGGGCGAGCTGAAAGAGTGAGGAGGAAGGAAAACACTGTGTGGACATAAAGGTAAAGAAAGTGAAACATCTCAGTCAATCCAGTCGCACACATGGTGACACCCTGGTAGAAACACAGTGTTAGAACAAACCATTTAAAGCTGCAGAGTCCCAAAAGACAACAAAGAACCATCCCTAAAAGATGCGTCAAATCTTCTTTTCTTGTGTCACGTTTGGTGAAAATTTTGTGAAAAAATTAAATTTAGTTTTAAAGGACCATTCTGGCAATTTTGCAGAATTTACCCCGTTAAAGAGAGATTAAGAATACTGCTTAAATGGTTTGGTTTCTTATTTGTCTGATATGACAATGAGCTTTAACTTATGGAACTTTAAAAAGCTTAAAATGCTGCACTGTCCTTAAGCCTGCAAATAATATGTCAGCTTTTTCTGACAAAGGTCTGTTGCTGTCAGTTCTAATTAAGAGGTTTCACCTGATGTTTGTATTGAGGTTTGCCTCTTTAAAGACGCCTAACACTAGCAGGCTGGCTTGGCAGCTCATGTTAGCTAGTTGTAAAAAGACAGAGTTGAAGGTTTCACCACCAGTTCCCTCAACTCTCCATGGAAACAACTCACAGATATGTTACCTTTTCTATTTTATCCCTTCTTTGTCTTCTTATTTGGTTTTCATATTGTTCTAGCAGTAAATTTCAAATATCTTAATCTAAAAATGCATGGTATGGTATAAGAAAGTAGTAGTAGTGAATTATGGTTAATGGGCTAACATGCAAAATCACCACTATGGTCCTTTAAAAGAACAGATGAACTACAACAAAGAAACTTTGCATGCGTACAATAACACGAAGAAAAGGATGGATGGCCGTCGCACAACTTTTGACACCACTTCGATGGCTTCATAAACTGTCACTCTGCTGTCCTGTGAAGCATGCATTTATGAAGAGGGGGAGGAGGGGAGGGGAGGGGGTCTGCAGGGCGTGAGGGGAGAGGTCCATGTGGCTGGTGAATCCACCGCATAGGTCGTAGAGGAAGAGGAACTTACATCACGGAGACAAGCAGAGTTAGAGTCCCCAAGGTGTTGTTAGTATGACAGTGTGGTTCTGGATCAGAGCACAGCGGACAGCGAGGAAGAAGGGGAGATAAAGCCAAGAGGGGGAGGAGAGAGGGGGGGAGGAGGAGGGAAGATAGAGCAGGAAATGTTAATCGGTCAAGTTGGGCAGAGAGGAAAAGTCTGGCATATAAGTGGCAGAAGGATGATCAAGAGAAATAAGGAGGCTGATTCAGCCTGTAGACAAGACTGACATTAAACACACACCCATTCACTTTAGACCTGGGAAAACACAAGGGGAACTGGAATCCTATAAACACCAGTCAGTCACACAGTGTTGGAGATAGCCAAACATTCAACATGGACGGCTTTCAATAAATCCAACAAGGGGCTGGAGATATGAGAAAATACCATAAGGATGTTTTTTCTATTGTTTTCATTGGTGCTATTTCTGTTATTACATCTGGTTCTGTGAGTCGCCCATGGGCACTATTTGAAGGTATTTCATTGACTGACTTGACAGTCGGTCGACAGAAAACTCGACTTAAAGAAGTCATGTTGAGCTCTCCAAGTTTGTGATCAGCATTGTCCACTTTGTCCTTGAAAGCCGAAAAAAACCCTGTGAAATCATGTTTACTTTGTTCTGGTGAAGGAACTGGATCCCCCTCAGGTTGAGACAGATTTCCAGCTGACCTAGTCCTGGTCAGGCCGGTCACAACAACTATTAAACTAAACTACAACTTGATCTAAAATGGAGCAGGTTTAAGATGATGACTTCTCAAAGGAGCACTGCAAGGGCATTTTTGTAAACAACCAAGATGGCCGCCAGGGACTAAAAAGTTGTGGATCCATTACAGCGTCAGTAAAGAAACTGGAAGGTGGCTCGCATTTCAAAGAAATTGTAACAGTTGCATAGTAGCTAGACAATGCAATTAACATTATGTCGTTATATTTGAGGGTCAGGGTCATTCAGGGGCATTTGGGTCTACAGCCATCCATAACAACCCTTGAAATCATAAATTAACTAACTGAGAGGTGGCATATACATCTTGATTTACAAACTGATCTGGCAATGCATGCGACCACTAATTTATCAAGTACAAACGAACAAACTTTTTCACAGTTAAATTTCACCTTTACCTATCCCATATCACATGTTCTTAACGACAATGTTTCTCCCAATTCCCCTTCTGTGCCTCTCGATTTAAAGCATACTCAAAAACTACTTGATTTAAATTCAAGGACTATAATAATCATCAACACATTGTGTGCTTAACTACTGTCACAATCCATTATTTCTTCTTTTCAGTTGTCACCATAAAGACACCATTACTGCAGAAAACAGACTCCACTATCGTCCATAACAACAAGTGTCAGACTTTAATTTGTCTGCCCTGCAGATCAACACACAGCAGCTGTCAGAAAACCTTAAAGCCGGTGGGCATATTAGCCACCATATGTGGGATTATGTTGCTTACTGTTCATATAGAGAACACAAACATGGAGTGTTTGTGTTTTAATGTACAGCTTCATCGCAGCATGACCTACTTTGCTGTAATTTTAATCTGTCTGGAGAGACAAATGAGAGGCGTGCCAATACGTAATGTGTATTTATGATTTATTTTTCCCTCAGGTCAGCTGAATGGGTGGTGAAAAGAGGCCCGACCGACGTGTCACAGCGCTAATTTCCTGGGGTAAAATTAGCACTTTTATGGGTTTATTTTTGCATGGCAGTTAAAATCACCTCAAACTTGATACACTTGAAATCCCAGGGAGGCATTAATCAGACACTTATGATCAGGATTAATTATGTAACTTTGCAGCAGCAATCCCATCTAGATGATTAATGTGAGGACATTAATTTCCAGTGATCAGACGCTTAAATCTGGTTTCGGTCGGGCCTCATTGAAAGTTATAGCACAGAAATAAAAGCTACAGAAAGTTGCTACAGTCAAAGAGAAAGTACAGAAGAAGAAACCTTTCAGAGTGTCTACATGAGCGTAGAGAATATTATTAAAGAGGGTTAAATATTTTGACATTACCATTGCATCAGTCAGTGCTTTCGATCTGAGAAGAAAACATTAACATTTTAGTGATGTTATTGAGTAGTTGATTAGCTTTAGTCTCATTAACCACACATGCCTTTAAGTTGATCTTCAAGCATTACAAGGACAATCCAAGGCAAAGTCATACACATCAATGCGTCATAAAACATGGGCCCCAGATCATATGAATGATGAAGCGATGGATCCAGTGCGTCTGTATATTTACCTCCATACATCCAGACTGTCCTCTGTCTGAGTCGGCCTGCCTGCTGCTGTCTCTGCTGTGGCCGCTCTGTGCTCCTGCCTGCAGCCTCCTCTCCTCTCTAAAGTTCTGCTCCTGCAGCTTCTTATTAAGGATGCGAGCTGCATTTTCAGCCAGAGTGTAGCCCGGGGGGGCTGACAGGTCCTGCCGTATGCTCACCACCTCCTGGTTTTTGTCTCCCTGCGTCTCCACTATCAGCTGCACAGGACTGGGCGAGCGCCCGCGAGCAGTCCGTAAGCACTCCTGTGCATTTCTGGGATCCGTGGCGACAGTCCCCTGTGCAGGACCGGGCTCAGGGGTGGAAGAAGGGTTAGGGCGAGAGCGACTGGGAGACTTGTTGAACTTTGGAATGGAGTCGTAGACGGGAGTGTGGTCGATGATGTTGAAGAGGCTGGAGAGGCCGTCATTGATGGTGGTATGGACGGGGCTGTCGCGTGTGGTGGTGGAGCGAGCCCACGCCGACTCACTGTTACCCTTCTGTGGAGTGGTGGGTGTGGGAGCTCGGCTGGTGTTGGGTAGATCAGCCTTGTTGGATGAGGAAAGTTTTCGTTGAAGCTTGGGGGAGCCGAACTTGGGTGAACAACAGGGTCGCTCAAACTTACTCTGAATGACAGGAGAGTACTGAATCTTCCTGGTGCTGCGGGATGGGGAAGATATAGGCGTGCTGCCACCTTTAGGAGTGAGGCAGCGATGAGGGCTGCTGGTTAGATTCCTCAGCAGGTCTGTTTGTAGACCCACACTGATGGTCTGGGTAGTCTGAGTGCCACGTGTAGTGAATCCATTGGTTTGGCAGGCTGAGTCCCGGACGACAGGCCCTGGAGGAGAGCGGATGGCGTTCCTCACCGAGATAGCCACCTCCTTCATGTCATCGCTCAAGTTCCTGGAGAGCTGAAGCTCCAGAGAGGAGTTGTAGATAGGAGACTGGTTAGGAGAAGTCCTCAACCCCCCACCCTCAAGTATCCCACATGGCCACCTCCCACCGCTGAAAACCTCATCCTGCCCGCTGGCTCCCACCCCAGCCTCTCCTCCACCCCTGGCTTTTGGTCCCTTTGGCGTAGAGGAAGTCCGGGTCTTGGGCAGTAGGGCGCTCAGCTGCTCCTGGCCTGGTGGGGCTGTGAAGCATGTGAACCCCACAGTGCTCCAGTCCAACCCCTGCTGCCCCTGCTCCATTGCCCCTCAGCGGGGACTTGTGGCAGTGCTCGGGGCTGCTCAGGGTGCTGGTGGTCAAGGTGGCGCTGGTGGTGAGGAACCAGGAGGCTGGCTGGAATGGATCAAGAATGGGCTCCCCTCCCCGGACCTCAGGTGGTCTGTCAGGCCACGGCTCTCGAAGAGGACCCTGGCCAGAGGTGGATGATGGGAAGTCCCAGCCCTTATGTTGAACTCCTCAATGTACTTGAGGTCATCAGGAGACAGGGGAGGGGTGATGTCGTCTTGGCCGCAGTCACCAAGTCGAGTCTTATCGGGCAGGAATGGAGAGCTGTCCATCAACCGCTGGAAGTCGCTCATGGAGCACACAGACTTTGCTCTGGAAAACACACAGAGTTCATCAACATCAACATCAGCAGGGAAAACACACATCACAACAAATGTTGTAACCAAACAATCCAAAACAAACCTTAAACTAGTGTATGTTTTCAAAAACAGCTCAATGCCTTTCATTGTTTCAAAGTTTCTGAATTATTCAAAAGCAAAGCAAGCTGGATCCCTCCTTCACAATAAGAGAAACAGCAATATCACCTCGGGAACTCAGTGTCACTTCAAGTAGCAGTAAATAGAATCAACAGTCGATCTCTAGCATTTTTGTTGTGAATTTATGAAAAACATTCAGCAGGATGCTGAATTATCTGCAGCTCCTCAAAGAAGGACTTGTTTTGAGTATTTACTGCTGATGTCTATAAAAATTCATCAGCTTTCAAAGGATAGTTCGCCTGGAAAAAACACTCTGAACTTCTTTTGACTTAAAGCTCTGTCAGTGAGGTTACCTGAGCAGACTCCCTCCACCCATCTCCTCTTCTGGATACTCGGGATCTCCTTCTATCTCTGAGATCTCATTAAGAGCCTGAAATAAAACAGATAAGACCCATGGAAATGATTCAGTCACAAGGATGAGGCAGAAGAGTAAGGAAAAAAAATACAACAGCATTTAGGATCACTGTTTCAAGAGATTAATTAAGAGTAATGTGTACACAAAATGCTAAATATACATTTATTTTTGGTTTAACAGCTTACAGACACTGGGTGATGACTACAAGACGGATTTTATGTTCCTCAAATGGTAGTTTTACTTTTTATGATGCCTCCTTAAAGTCTGATGATTGCTCCTCATAAATGTTTTAGGATTACACCTCGACTTTCTTCAGTTAATTTGGGTAAAGCAGGTGCATTAAAGTGTATAAAAGTAAGAAGAAAGAAGCTCATCTGTGATGTTCTGCATACAAATGTAGTTACAAAGGACACCTCGTGCTCAAACAGGGTATAAAGCGTTCTGTGCTAAAGGGTTTAAGTTAAACCTAAATTTACATTTAGATGAATTTCTATTAATAAAGAGAGTTCATATAAGTTTTTCCCCCATAGTGGAACTGTTCCTAGACAACTTTTTTGGTTCAACTTTTTTGGCCTCATTTTATGAAGTTTTGTGCTTAAAGAGAGAGGACAGACTGACACTGTGAGTTCAGTTTTTCATCATCTTCAAACACAGTTTGATGGATGTAGAAGTGCTGACATGAAAATATGACTTCTTGGTTATTACGTTTATTTTAATACCCAACAGTATAAACATCAGGTGCCTCTTCCAACACTCCTGCTCCTGGTTGTGTCTAACGCACACGGGCAAGAGATGAGTCTTGGGAGGCAGTACATGACTTTAAAAGCATGCAGCCACAGTGTAATGTTTACAACATGATGGTGAACAAAGCAGCAGAGGCCTATGCTATGATGACAGTCTTCACATTTATATAAATGGTACACGCAAAGGACATCTCTGCTGCTGTCGTCTCAAAAAAAACTCCCCTTCTTCAGTCTTTGATGTTTTCATCGATACTTTCAGGTGTTATTTGTTTGGGTTTGCACGGGTCAAATGATATAAACAAAACCACCTCCACCTGCTACTCATGGTTTTGGCTGTATGCATTCACACATGCTGCTCATCCTGAAAATTTCAAGGAGTTCTGTGAATGTGTGAACACAGCTAGGGTTTCACATTTGGGAAGCTGAAAAAAAGAAGTTGGATTCATTTCTCTTTGACTTCTAGTAGAAGACTGCTAGTTGGCAGCCATGCTAGCAGCTCCCTGAAGTTTTACCAAAGCCCAGCCTATGCAGATGTCAACATGGTACATTTTAATATTGATAAAAATGTTTAGTTTTAGGTATATTAACTTTTAAATGTAGTTAAATATGGGTTTCACATGGCTAATATTAGCTAATTAGCACCAAAAAAAGTAAAGCTGGGACTGTTGGGGCTATTTCAGGTTCTGGACAGACACAGTATTTTGACCTGATAGCAGTGCAGGAATAAAGATCTGAACGTATGGGGAAAGCATGAACATTTGTACCAAATATCATGGTAATCAATCAGGTAGATTTTGAATTATTTCACTCAAGTCTAACAGCAAACCTTTAAATTTAACATTTTTTCTAAAATCTACTAGCTCTATCAAGGTTCATCCACCAGGGAATCAACCTGAGAGTAACTGAGATGCTTCAGTCTGAACCAAGCGACTGACTAATCAACAACGTGATTTACATGAATTGCTTTTGCTCAAATTTATCTGAATCCATCACTTCAGAATGTTAGTGCTGCAGTTAAAGCTCTACCTCCTTCATTATCAGCACTACATCAATAACTACATTGATGTTACCTCGTTCATGCAGGGGAACCTCTTCTCACTCTCCAGTCTGGAGGGAGGAGGGACCTCCAGGACACTGAGGGGGTCCAGAGACAGCGCGTCCAAGAACAGGTTCTCTGTTGGTCCTTTGAGCCTCATGGCAGCGCCCTGCTGTTCCAGCTGGGCCTCAGAGTCAGAGTGGGAGCGGACGGGTGGGACACAGATGGGTGTGGACGTACAGGGGGAGCGGGGGTGAACGGGGGGCGTTACAAGGACTGTCCTGAGGCGAAAACACTCCTCTGTGGCCGTCTTTAACGTCCATGCCCTCGCCTCGCCTCATACTTAGCTCTCTCTGCATCTGCAAGAAATTATACATAAGTACAAAGTATTAAGGACGGGTGTGTTGCTGTACTTTGATAAGAGGCCAACATTTCAAGTGCAATAAAAGATGAAAGATTTTTCTAAAGAATAGATAATTTCTGGTAATCATCAACATATCTTGTTGCATTCTATTCAATATTGCCTGATATTATATATGGTCTTCTGTATTTCTGTTGTAAACTTTGCAGTTGCAAATGCAGACACCTTCTTCCCATTGTTGTCACAAACCATTCTTTCCCTTGACTGTGAGCCACAGTGTGCTCGATCCAGGGTTAAGTGCCTTGTTTCAGGCTCTGGCCTAAAGGACAAAAGTCACAGCACTGCTTCACTCTCCCTCTCCACTCTGAGTGGTTCAGTAGGTGACCTGCGTTTTACAATTTGCTGCAGCGTCACTGAATAATGCATCTCAGCTTCCTGCTCTGTGTCTCCGTTCAACGGTGCATCAGCAGTTTGTTTTCTGCTGGTGAAAGTGAGCTGTATTCAGAGGGAGTTCCTGTTGTTATCATTCCAGTCACTGCTTTATATTCTAATACCCTCATATCATATTAACCGCTTCATGTTCCTACCTCCTGTCCGGGACATCAAACATAAGGGAGGTGAGGTGCTGCAGTGTGCTTCATTAAATCTCCCAAAGCACATCAATAATTCAGTAATCCTCCTCAGGATTTTTTGTTATCTAGTTGAATTTTTAAAATACCAAACAGCAGAGCAGATAATAACCACAGGTGCTTTGTCATTGTTTCACCCTCCTATACACCTAAAAGTACAAACACATGCAAACATCTCCTGATAAGAGAAGGCTTTGGTTTGTTGTGGTGTGTTCGTCCTTTT
The DNA here is from genome assembly GCF_009762535.1 of Notolabrus celidotus. Taxonomy (NCBI): domain Eukaryota; kingdom Metazoa; phylum Chordata; class Actinopteri; order Labriformes; family Labridae; genus Notolabrus; species Notolabrus celidotus. The sequence continues at coordinate 8,882,306 of NC_048286.1, read as the reverse complement.
TAATCGGATCCCAAGGAAGCAGTTTAGTTTAAAGCAGCTGTAGGGCTGGAAATACTGTTTTCTATGTATAATTATGTTGAGTATTTTTTTGATCATTGGTCTGCCATTAACGTAGAAAAATTGTCATAAATAGTGAAATAGACAATATCTGCCTCCTTGCCATACAAAAGGCAAAAAACATTTACTTTCCATTTAATATTAAACTGAAACAATCAGCTTATCTCCAGTTTGCAGTGTAGTCGCGGTGATGGAAGGCGGAGCAGAGAGACACACATCAGACAGGAAGATCACGTGACTTTAGTAACAAGCAAACAAATCCTGCACCTTCCTGCGTGTTTGTGCAGAGGTGTGGAAGCTTATTTATGTTCTTAAGAGCGAAACCACTGTCAAACAATCAGAAAATAACTTCCCATTTTAGTGTTGCCGGTTTGTTACTTAACCATTCAATTGACCATTCCTGCTTGCTCTCTCTCTCTTTCATTGGCTAGCAGCAGCTTATGGTTAAAATATGCCTGTAAAGCTGTTTTTAAATAGGCTTCAGAGCCTATGATACTTTGATACTATCAAACAAAAAAATATCAAATAATGTATCCATTTATAACACATGGTATTGGAAAGTATGAAAGTGTCATCATTATTCCAGCTCAATAAGTGAGAAAAAGTGATTTTGATATTCAAATGAATACTTTTCTGTAAATCTGTCCCAGAAAAGTTAAACACATTCTGCTCTCTCACCCTCTCCATCTTGCGGTGGAGCTCCCTCATGCTGCTGTCCCACTCTTGCCGTTCTCGGTCAAAGCGGTCCAGGAGTTCGGACCTCTCGCGACCCCACCTCTTCTCTCCGTGCTGCAGCTTCCAGCGGAGGTCCATGGAGGCGCTGTGGCTCTCGGCCAGCAGACGCTGTTGCTCCTCACGCTCATGCTTGATGGCGCTCTCAGGGTCTCCTGATGGTTCCCCTTCATCTCCCTGTGCTTCACCTCGCACTATACCTGGTGTCTCCTCCTCCAACTGGGCAGAGAGCAAAGACAGAAGGATGTTGGGTTTGTTAGTTATTATGTTGTCATTATACTGTGTTATATACTTAAACAATAATGAACAATGAGACAAAGCAGCTGCTTTGAAAAATAAAGTGTAAAAAGCTGCAGTTCCTTGAGTGTCCACTTGAGGCTGACTTTGAAACCCCAAGAAGCCTCATTAACACCCATATTAAATCAGGGATGCTCGAAAGTGACTAATTGACTAAAAGCTGAGTCAGCATTTCCAATCTGGTGACTGCCTTCATTAGGCTTCAAAAAGACTCTTCAGAAACCAATGAGTGATGTCACAGAGACCATGTCCATGCCTGTTAGCCTGTTTATGGGTAAATAGTTTATGTAGCTTAAATGCAGAGGGATATACTTAATCCTTAAGTGAACAATCGCCCTTTATTTATACTTGATTTAAGCACTTAAGTAGATGTACTTAGTGACATTACACCACTGTCCAATCCACTCAGGCTGATGAAGACCTTTGAGTTGTTAAGATGCCCGACTGTTTTCAGACTGGCTGCTAATGTAACAGATATCACTGGCGCTCATTTCTTCCTCTCCACCACAAAACACAACTCCAGCTCCAGTTTTTCTCTATGGCCAAACAGGTCCGCAAATTTAACCCTGAGTAAGGGGGCGTCCTCACAAATTTATACTTCCAGCCACTCTCTGAAGCGAGGACTCAGTCGTACTGCAGAAATCTTCAAAGCAGCAGAGAGATGGAGTGAAGCCACTCTGGAAGCTTCTGTTTCCAGAGCACAGCAGAGCTTTGTACTCTTCAGCATGCTTTGATCTCCCAACATTACGGTACAAACCAGAGTGTGCAGCGCCGAGTCTGTGTGTGAGAAGAGCAAGTCAAGGCTGCCTTCAAACGTCAGCTTACATAACTCCCATTCACAATGTTAGTCTTGTATAATTTTATGTTGGGTTTTTAAACTGTCTGATTACATAGTGGAGAGGATCACATGCACAGTAATAGCTGCTGACTGAATGCTAACAGCCAGGATGTAAGATTTTATAAATATAGACAGATATTTAGGAGACCTCAAACTGTGCGTCACCAGAAACACGAGCCGGCCTGAGCCACTTTATTAATATCATCCAACAGTTGAACAAAAATAACTTCTATCCATGTATAAATAACACAGGTGAGGGTAATTTCCTATCCTGCTCTGCTCTGTTGGGCTGTGTAATGATCAGCGGTTTAGGGCATGTTTCTGAAGTCTTAATCAGAACGAAGCACAGCGGAGCAAGAAAAGAACTTGACATGGTGTTATCACAGGAAACTAAGTAAATTAGTTCTCATTGAGGCCCTCGGCGACCTCTGCTCTGTTGAAGGATATGAACCATGTAAAAGCTGCTCAGATTAAGAACAGCAGAGTTAAAAAGATAATCCTCCTCCTATAAGTCAAACTGTTTAATTATCTCCCAAAGCTGCAGTTCCCATTTTAATCAGATACAGCTGAAGAGGCGAAGCTCAGCCCAACACTATCGTCAAAAATAAACAAATCAGTGGTGAGCCATTTTTACATGCTCTGCCTCTAGAAGGGAAGTAATCTAAGTTTAAATCAGACACTGCAGACAGTGGAAATTGAGCTACTGGATCTAAACCATCTCTGAAAGGGAAAGTGGAGCAACATCTTGTCTTGCAATCCAGGAAACGACAGCAGAGCTGGTGAGAGCTATAAAGTAACTAAAACCACAAGCAGGAGTGACGATAGCTGCATGCTGTGACTTTGCATCATTTAAAGGAGCACAACTTCAAAGGAGAGCTGAATGAGGATGGAAATGTCAACATAAATAGCCCTGCCAAAGTTCACCTTGTCTAATATAATCTTCCTAGGCAATGTATAAGGAACAGGCAGGTATGCAAATTAGAAGGTATTGACAAGGAAAGCAGGAAGTGAAGAGGTCCTGCTCGACTAGGTTTTTCTCAGGCTGTATAAAAACGTGGATGTAGTTTCAGTGACATCACCCGCTGGATCCTAAAGAGGCGCTATGAAGCCCAGGGGTAGTGGTTGCCATATTGACGACACTGACTCCAGCAAACTTCTGGCTATATTTGGAAGCAGCTCAGAGGTGGATTTGAGGCAAAAGCCTGGCTACCTGCAACACACCCACCTGTTACTCATATCAGCCACACCCCTGAGCGTGTCTCATCAAGCATAACTCTCGGCCTTATTGTTTATTATTTCAGTTTTCCCCATGTTTTTTTCCCCATGGACAGTAAGCATTGCTTTTTTCATGCCACCATAGCACCTTATGTTTTGGACGGATTGGAGAGCTCTGAATGGCCACAACTTAAAAAAAGGAAAAGCTTCAACTAAGAGCGAAAAAAAAAAAATCACTGTATCCTTTTCGAGTTTTCCCAGTCTAGTCAGATTAATTGAGAGGTGAGGTTTATGAGTTTCCCTCTCGGTGAAATCACGGACATTAACAGCTCTGAACATGCATTCTGCAACCTGAAAAAAGCCCTCTGTCTGCTCAGACCATGGGGGAATCTTTCAAAGGGTTTTATGTTCTCAGCAATGATTTTTCCCGGAGTCAAATGTTCGGGGTATGTTTCCCAGAGTCAATATGTTGAAATCAACCACCCACAGCCCAAAGCCGACTGATGTTTTTCTCTTTGAAACCTACATCCTCAAAGACAGTGATATCCCCACAGTGGTTTCATAGATTTTTACCTTTCAAACTGCCAGTGAAATACCCAGCTCCCTTTGTTATTTTGCTGCTGAGAGACCTTACATGGGAACACAGGGGGGACCTCCATGTTAACACCCCAGTACCCCAAAAAAATCTGACTGTAAGGGGCATTAGGATGAAAAAGCTAAAAACATGAACTTTAACACAGACTGCCAAATTTCCTGGAGGCAGACTGATTACTCTGTAATGTGGCCAGGGTTAATCAGCTGGAAATAAATTACATTGTCTCTCATAATTACAATATCATAAATAGCTAGAGCAATTCAGATCATATGATCCTTCACAATCTATTATCAAACTGGCCTGTCTAAGAAGTAATTAATCAGCTCAGCAATGTGTGTTTTCACAACCCAAATTACAAATACATTGATGCTCCATGTACAATGTTGATAAAAACCTATTTGAATGGTTTGCAAATCACCTATATTCGGTTGAAAATAGTGAACAGACAGCATATAAAGTGCTGAAACAGAAAAAAATATCTTTATAAAACGAAAAATATACTTCAATTTGATGCCAGCAATACGCTTCAAAAAGGTTGGGGCAGGAACAACTAAACTCTGTAAGGAACATCTCTCTACTGATTACATTACTTTGCAACAGTTTAGTAATATGACTGTGTTCAAACAGTGCACTCCAGGAGGGGCTGAGTCTGTCAGAAGTAAAGATGGGAAGATGTTCACCCACTCTGTAAGAGACTGCAAATATTTAAACATTTTCAGAATAATGGTCCTTAGACGAGTGAAAATTTGACATTTGACACATAAAAAGGGACCACCCGGCTTATTATCAGTGCACAGTTCAAAAGCCAGCATCTGTGATGGTATGAGGATGCATCAGCGTCTACGGCATGAGTTGCTAACACATTAATACTGAGTTGTTTATACAGGTTTTGGAGCAACATATGCTGCCCTCCAGCCAATGCCTTTCTCAGGGAAGACTTTGCACATTTCAGCAAGACAATCCTAAACCACATTCTGCACGTATTACAACAGTATGGCTCTGTATTAGAAGAGTCGAGGTGCTGCACTGGCCTGACTGCAGTCCTGACTTGTCACCCATGAAAACATTTGATGCATCATGAAACAAAAAACATGACAGAAAGAGCCAAACTGTTGAGCAGCTAAAGGACATTTCACTTTACATCATAGAGTGTTGTTAAAAGAAGAGCTGATACATGTTGCTGTAATCAAATTTAAAATTAGCATATGTTTCCTTTATTAACATTTTGGGGATGTAAATGCTTCCTTTCTTGGTCTATAATCCAAAAGACAATGTGTGAGTGCATCTGAATATTGTAAATGAATGCTTTTCTGAAAGAAAAGTTTGTTAAGATTTCTTTGGACGCTTTGCAAATTCAAATCTTTTTTTACATTGATAAAATAATTAGCTGCTCCTGTACTACATGACTGATTTCAGCTTTCACTGTTCATATCAGCCGAGATGAGGATCTGCTAAGTATTTACACACACATTAAGAAAATAAGAGCACTTTAACAGATGTTCATAAAAAAATGAGGAACCCTCCACAATTAGGCACAGAGCTGAATCAATTAGTTTCACAATGACAGAATATACCAATTACATGCAGCAAAGCAAGTGATTCATCATATTTTCTTTTGCTGTCCTTCCTCTCGTGCTTTCATTGCTGAAGGGTGCTTTATAAACTTTATAAACTGGATTCTTTCTCTGTGTTGGCACTTGTGAAATAGATTATAACCCTGCTTCATTTCTCTGCTGCACTTTTAGAGAAGACTGTGTTTAGCCCAAGGGGAGCAGCTGAAAAGATTTGTTGTTTTCAGCTTGTTAGCGTTCTGCCCTGAGTGGGATTTCATCTGTGAACAAGTCAACATGTTTACTGTCACCTTGCTGCTCACTGAGAGCACCGTTAGTTTCCTACACCAGATTGTGCCCTGTCTCTTTAAGGTGGGCGCTGAGACGCCATCTGTACCTTTGCGACCTGGCACTTCATCTCTGTCCACTTGACCTCCCAGGCGGCTTTGTCATTGGCGTAGGCCTGCTGCAGCTGGCATCGCCGCGTCTCCTCCTCCCGCAGCTCCTCCCGAAACTCCTCCAGCAGCGTCCGCAGGGCCTGCAGCATTTGTCGGTTTTCCCCAAACTGGGAAATGAGACAAAGTACATGATTAGGAAATGTTTAAACAACACACCTCTAGCACATGGTTACAGTAAGTTCAGCAGGTTCTATCTTATCTTGATAGTCTTGTCTCTTGTTGTGATCTGAGCCTGCGTCCTCTTTGAGACTAACCTGCCTCGTAAGTGCCTTATAAATCAAAGTGACTCCACTTTCTACTGTCTCCCATCTGTCTTCTTGCCCTGTTTTTCAAAACCTTTGTTCTTTCCCATCTATCTTTTCTATATTCCTGCCTTTAAGGACCTAAAATATGAACACAAGAATGTGGGTAAGTGTAAGCTCCCCGTTCAAAAAATCCTACAAACAGATCAGTGGATATTAAGGGAAATCCCTCAGGAGCAGTGCTGTAATTAGAGCTGCAACAAAAAACCTGTTGGGCATCTAACATGCTGATTTATTTTAGTCGAGTATGAAGCATGGGGATTTTGAGACATTTTAGACGGTTTATGTTTGAGTTTATAAGTGCTTCAGGAGGTATGACATGCACCGGGTCACAGCATGTTATTCCTGAGTTGTCCGCTAAGAGAGATGTGAACAGAGCTGTGTGCCGTAGAGAGCACAGGTCTTGGCAGGAGGTGGTGAAACACAAAGGAGTCTGTGCCTAAAACATCACCTTGAGGTATCACTAAAGCACAGCTCGGCTGAGAAAACGATATTATATGATATCAGGCGCTAAAAGGCCAGAGCACTTCAATACAGGCTGAGCACTGCCAGTAAAGAAGACAAACAATAAAACTGATGTTTCCTCCTGTTTTACTGTCTGTCTAAATATCCACACATCACCATAGTAAACATGTAATGGATTCACTCATGAAAATAAACCACGATTCCCAAGATAAGGGATGTTTTTCAAAAAGAAATTCAAGCCTGCCAGCTACAAGTAGTGCAGCCTGATAGCTAGCTTACAGGCTAATTAGCTGATTTAAAGTTAAAGAGACTCAGTGGACTTTTCTTTATAAACAAAGTACACAGTTCCTTTTACATTCAGAGTTTTACTCCCAAATACACTTGTGTGTATCCTTGAGGTCTAATCTAATACATGTTGAATATTCATGAGGCATTTCCAATTTAGACACAATTAGGGAATCCTTGTTGTAAGCAGTAGCAAAACCACCAAGCTCTTATTTGACAGTGAATGACAAAGATGTGACTGGAAGACCTGCACTACTTTCGACTACTGTATTAACAAGGAAACCCCAACGTGCAAGCAATCTTCTTCTTCCCTTCCTCACAAAATACATATTAAAAAAGCTAAATAGCTCCAGCAATGAGTAAAATGTCCACGGGGTGCTTTTAATATCAAATCCTAACTTGTTGCAGCAATCAAACCAGAAAAGATGCAGAGGCAGACAGCACCTCATCCTGACAGGTTATAACCAGCAGCAACTTCATATATAAAAAAATGAAGCCAAAGAGCAAGTGCTAAAATCTGCAGTTCTTCAAGTGTCGACTTGAGGCTGGCTCCAAAAGCCAAAGCGACCCCATTAACACCATGTCAAAATGCCCACCTTAAGAGCAAAGAAAAAATGTTTCTAATTTTTTTTGAATTGGATAGTTCATATCATCAGTCAAACACACTTTAGGGGGAGTACGAGGACAAAATTCACCATGTCTTGGCTCAGGAACAGAAAGGTCCCAGTCAGGGTTCAAACTAAGGACTCTCGTAAAGTGACATAACAGTGCTAACCAGGGCACCACCCTGTAAATTCAATCATTTTAAGTGTTGCTCCAGATATCTGAAGCTGATCTGAGAACTCTTATGTCATGTGAAGTTAACCATTTAGAGTAATGTTAGTTTTTACGTAAATACTAGTATACTAATCAGGCCTCCCTGCACTTAATAAGATAAAAGTTTACAAGGAGGGGTAAATCTAATCATCTCATTTGCAGTATTTACAGTATTTAAATACACTTAATCTCTTAAACAGTATCAGACATTGGCAGCACCAGAGGGGATGAATCAGGATGTCTCCTTCCCGAAGCTGCCAAACTGCTTAAATTATGTCCAGGTCCACGCTAAAAACTTCCAATGATGTTTCCACAAATTAACATAGTATTATCTCACCTCCAGCTGGAGGATTTATCATCTGTGCATGCTCAGCTCTGCTATAGTACCCATGTGTGCAAATGCTTACTAAAGCAAGTCTGTATTTCTGCTTTTCTGTGCATAAAGCTTAATATAGTCATATGGCGAGCTGGAATGCTGCCCACAGTAAAATGACGACATTAGATCACTGTACAAACTTTTTTTTTACGATGCTGTGAAAAAAATAAAACACAGGACAGAGTAGAGCACTTACAGCTGCTTAATAATGCATCAAAACCAGAAATGCCTACGCTCCTTCTTTGCTTTTACAGATGAAGAAGTGGTCAACAGACGTACTGACAGCAATGCACGCAATGTCGGAGTAAAATGTCCTCTAAGCATGTAACTCAGAGTCCATGTTGTTGTTGGAACAGTAAGCTCAAAACTGGGTGTACTCAAAATAATTACTGCCTCTAACTGGTTATCTAGGCCAAAATTCTCATCAGCATACCATGCCAACACAGCTCTAATGAACGGCTGCCAGACACTCATTTGCACACAATGACACCGAATGAAAACAAAAATAAAAGGCCCATTAGAGGTCCAAACTCTTTCACTACACCGATCTATAAAGGGAAATAAAACATACTACTGGTAAATGTCCTTTGCACTTTTTGCTCTAGAGTTAAACTGCCAATTATGTGCGTGGTAATACAAATAAAGTTGTTATTTTAATGTGTATATCATGGGGAACAGAATATTAAAGCTGCAGAAGGAAACATTATTTTAATCCAATCCAATCCAATCCACTTTATTTATTTATTTATTTCATAAGAGTTCTGGTTAGAATAACCGGGTTTAATTTTTGCGGGTTACTAATGAATGTTACTAATTGAAATGGTCCCTTAAATAATGCTGTTTCTGATCTGTGTCTGTGTTCATCTGTCCCTTTGTATTATTATGTTTAGAAAAAATGCTCAGTCTGAAGAGGGAGAGGCAGGGTTTTTTCCATTTGAATGTAGATGTTGCATATTGCCACTTTATAGTATACAGTAAGTTAATCTATAGCTTGTGAAAGAGAATAGTTTCTCGTGTGCAGTTAAATGTTATGCCTGACCATTTTATGTATCTAGTATACAACGGCTGCAACTAAATGATCCAGTCTTAGTAAACTGATTTTATAATTCTGAGAGCACAACTCTTGCTTTACTTCCTCTTTGATAGACCACAATGATTATATTTGAAACTGAAGCAGGAACCATGTCAAAGGTTTTGCAGCCGTGTTAGTACCTGTCTTTGGTGCTGCAGGTGTCGGTCAGGCGACGGCAGAGGGATGAAGGGCCCTGTGTCGCGGACGTCCCCTGGAGTCTGAGGTAAACACAGTCTGTCGTCTCGATCGGACTCTCCCTCCGCCTGCTCCGTTATCACTCCCAACTCTGGGATGCCCTCCAACTTCTCAAACTGGAACAGATGACAGAGCAATGAGAGGTCTGTGTTTTAATTCATGCACTTGTTTTTTTTTTTCTGTACAAACACACTCTGTCTCAGGCTCGATGGTGCTGAGCTTTTCCCAGCGTGCACTGAGTAGAAGGCAGAGATATATCATGAATGAGAGTGAGTCCTTTACACATCACATCTATACCTGCTTGTGGACAACTACAATCACGAATGTACTTAGTTTAACACCAATTTCTATTTTTCTAGGTATGTGTATATGATACTTTCTTAAAGTTAAAGAACAAATTAACTACACCATGTCAAATTCAACCATTCACACACATTCATACACTGAGGGCAGAGGATACTACAAAATTGCCAATCAGTATAAACTAACCATTCACTGCACATTCACACACTACCTTTGCCATCAGGAGCAATTTGGCGTTCAGTATCAGGACACTTTGGCATGTTGACAGTGAAGCTGGGATCGAACGACCAACCTTTCATTTGAGAGATGACCCACTCTACCACTGAGCCACAGCAGCCCCCTTAATTTGAACATCTCTAAAATGGATGTATTCTGTGAATCTAACCAAAAAAAACATCCAAATGGAAAAAACATGGACGTGATGACAAGGAAACTGGAGGTGCAAAATGCCAAAAAACCTGACTAGGGTCAAGGATTTCCAAAATAAAACAAGAAACATGGGCATCAAATGAAAACACACACAAAGCTGAAAGAAGAAATTATGAAAAGTAACAACAACACTGGAATACTTAAACAGGAACAACTTATGACTGGTAAAGACAGGAAGAAAATAAAGATATGAAACACAATATTTTTCTGTATTTTCTGTTTTGTTAAATATGTTGTCTCTTAATCCTTTGAAATTATTTTTTTCTTATGTATTGCTCTTCTGTGTATCGTACAGCACTTTGGCTGTTTGACATAAAGTAAAAGTTGACAAGGAAGGGAACCATGGGAAGAGTTTGTGAAAGGATCAGATTAAAATCACTGTCCTAAAGTGTTGAAAGCTCAAAGTAATATCACAAACATGATCCCAACATCTCCTACTTGACCTTAAGGTTTCATAACAAAGCACAGTGAAATACATATCAGGTGACAGCTTTCCGAGTTATAACTGTGACTTGTTCAGAAGTGTAGTTTGCTGCCCTCTCTGTGAGAAAGAAGAGATTTGCAGTCCCAGGTATAGATTTATAAAGACCTCCTGGGAAAACAGCCAATTTATCTTTGATCTCTACAGTAGGGAAGGCAAACCCACTGATTTACTGGATCTAATGAGTGTCTCATACCGGAGAGTCCCAAAAAACACAGTCTTTGAATGTCTCCACTGAGACTGAAAGTTGTTTCACTTGATCTATTTAGCTGATTTGATCTTTTTTGATCCAAATTGTATTTCATTACACCAGTTCACCAATTCTTACATTTGTTTTCATGCAGATGTGAAGGTTTTAATGTGTTCTACTTTTTAGACTTTTACCTTTGTTATCCACAGCTCCCTTCAAACTGCTCTCATTAAACCACACTTGATGAATAAATACTGTGTGCATAAAATTAACTTGTTTGGGGCAGTTTTCCTCATGTCAGTTGTAGGTTTGGGTGTGAACCCTGAGAGAGCAATAAAGACAGAGCATCAAAGTCTGTGAGTCCATTCAGGACAACACTGAAACTCTGCCATTCTTCCTGGTTTCCATCTGATTCATTAAATCAAGAATCGTCATTTTATTCCACGGTTTCACTTTGTAAGCACAGTGGAGCAAAACTATGACTATGATTACAGGCTTTCGAAAATAAATTAACTTCAGAAATGAGAAAATATTCTGTTTGGACTCAGTGTCAGGTGAAGGGCGTGCAATAAGCATCCAGTAAGATCCACCTGGGCCCCTCTCTGCTGCACCATCTGCAGGGCCAATTTACTATTCACTACGAGGCAATGAATGAATAAGAAATTAATTTAAGACTAAGTAACACAGAGCTGCATAAACAGTGCCTGACTCAGGATTTAGGAGAAATATTGGACAACAAAGATATGATGGTGACAGCCATGAAGAAGTTTGTTTGGTATTAAAAGGAGGGACTGAGAGGGGATCTGTTTCAAAGGGGAAAATACTTCAACCTGCTGAGGGATGTAGGTGCAGATCTTATGAATGCTCATCATGTGTATGTTCAACCGAATAAATAGCACAACACATTAAGAGAATGATTAATATCCCAATTTTTGAAGTGAATCAACAATGGATAAAAATAAATTCCCTCAGCACTCTGGTAGAAGAATCGCAACCTCAAATGGTGCAAAACTGACATCAACTTAGCATGAGTCGCTTGTTTTTTCTGCCTTTTACGCCATTTCATTCTTGATAGCTCTACTCCAGTCAAAGCTGGCAATGCTTCAGTGCTGCATGGGTTAACACCTGTCCTGCATCAACCGCCTGACTCACCTCTGGCTGCTCCGTCTCCTCTGTGGACTCGTCCCTGCGTTCGAGCCTCCAGTGCATAAGGATGGACCTGAGCTTCATGTAGAAGATGATGGTGTTGCGTCTGAAGAGGCGGACCTCTTGTTGCAGCATGGTTCTCTCCTGGGTCCAGGACACGTCGTGACTCTGGAGTCCCTGCAGTTCCAGACTGCCACGCTGAGCCTCCATACGCAAACGCTCGTCATCTTGCTGTGAGAGGGCGCAGCGAGAAGACAGATTCACAAAGAACATAAAAAGATATAACTCAAAGCTGTCATGTTTCAAGACCTTTTAATCGTAATGAGTGTAGAGTACTGGGATACTTTTTATTTTTTTAGGCATTGGAATCAATTTCACTCTGTTTCATGACCAGCTAAAAAGTTCTAACAGGAGCTTTAAAATATAGATCCATACTTTTATAACATTTCCTTTGAATAAATTCAGCTTATTTGGATCATTTTGCAAGCATAGATGCAATGCTGATCATATTTTGAACCTCATCTTTAAGTAAATAAAGTCCAGTTGGCATGTTCCAAGAGCAAAAGAAAAATTGGAAATAGAACAAGCCCTGCAACTTTGAGCTGGATAGATGGAACAAAGTCTGCACCAAAGAACAGACGAAACTTTCTTCTGTGTTCACTGGTGAGACTCAACTAAAATCATCTTCATGCTTTAGTAAAGTGTGTCCACTGTTCTTCCGCTCATGGTCAAAATATTGAAGTTATTCCACCATGGCGTGACTGACTGTGTGTTTGTACCTGAGGCAGAGAGACGACAGCCTCCCGCTCCTCTGTCGCTACCCGCAGCCTCCGTTCATGATCCAGGCGAAACTGGATGTCAGCAGCAGGCGTGTCCCGGAGCTGAACCCACAACAGCACAGCACACAGTCACTCTATAGCAACACTTTGAAAACATTTCATCACATATTGATAGCTCACGATCATTCTGTTTGTCCTTCTTTAAAGTTTGATTTGTCTGTCAACCAAAATAAAAAGGATTTATGTATGAGATGATTCCACTTGATGTATTTGTTTCTTCAGTTTTCAGAGAAAAGTAAAAATTCACTGAGCAGGACTGAATCTTCAAAATGTGTCTGCCTTTCACACAAACAGAAACCCAAAATATCTTCTACTGCAACGTCTCAGGAGATGATCATAATTTAAAGCAGCACTTTTGAGCTTGACTTCATATTTCTTCATCCACTAACATCAGAGTTTTTCATCTAAGCTCAAAGAAAATCATCGAAATCTAAAAGTGACAGCCGACTTTTGGGAATCACACTCTGTAACTGAAGGTCTTATAAGTAGACTGATAACACTCCTAAGTCTTTTAGCCAAATATAAAGCCACATATAGCAACTGGTTAGCTGAGCGTAGCCTATGAATTACTGGAAACAAGGGGAAACAGCTAACCTAGTTTACTCCATGTTTAAAAAAGTACCTGCCAACAAGACACTCTAAATATAAACTTTAAGAGCAACTTCCTGAAGGCTTGACATCATAATGAGGGCGCTACTCAGGGGAGCTGCAACTCCCTGCTTATTAATAAGCACATAAACCCTCGGCCAACAACTTCTTCATTTTGATATATGTATGGACCAAACAAAAGAGAAATGACAGGGGAATTAGTGAATCTTAATAAAATTACCATAGCTTTCATGCTAAGTTACCTGTGTACCCCAGTTTCCAATGTTTCTGATAGGCTAAGGTATCCTGACTAACAACCTGGCTGAGAGACATGAAAAGCGAAACAGAGCAAAGGAATGAATTTAAACATTCAATCTCCAACTATGTAACTACAACTGTCCGACTCTCAGTCTTTGAAATTTAAGCATCAAACATTGGCTGTGCCCGAAATCACACTTCTCACTACAAAGTGCACTTTATAGAAGATTCAGCATTTTGTAGGGCTGTCCAAAATGTGAGTGAGGGTTGTTACACCCTATACAGAGAACTCAGTGTATCCCACAATGTACTGTGTAGTGCACGACCAAATGTCACTAACCAAGCAATTTGTAATTCTTTGGTGACATTTTTACTGAAATCAAGCAGTTTTGTGAAGAGTAGGCTACATGATTTTCTACAGAGAAACGTTATTTTTTCATGTTGGTGATGACAGGCAGGAGACTACAATCTGTTGTGCACAAGACAAATAACTGAGTTGTGATGCAAAATTAGGTTTTCATTATTATATTAAGAACATATCTATTTCTTATCTTGAACTATTTATGAAAATATGCTCAGTATTACAACCCCTATTTCAAAATTAAAAATTTTATGCGGTGGAGTATTATTCCGAAATTGTTGGACTGTTTGCTCACACAGTCTCTCACAGTGTTGCACATTTTCCTATCTTTACGTCTGAAAGCTTTTCAGTTTCAACATTTGATTTATTGTCTTTGCACAATGTTTAATTTAACATACAGTAGGCCTTAAAGGATTTGTAACCCATCAAAATCTGTCTTTAACAACAGTCACAACTTTTTTGCAATTTAAGTTGCAAATTATTACCAGAATACCAGATATTACCAAAATTCGTACTGTCATCTATTACTATCTCAAACCAATGTTGACCTGCACATTTTAAATGCAGAACAGCAATGACGTTGTTATTTTGCATCTGGCAAGATCAATTAATTTTTTTTTTTTATTGTGCTCACTGTTGAGCTCACTATAAAGTCTACATTAAACTCAGTGAGTAGGTGGAGTTTGTGATTTCGGACACAGCCATTGTACATTGAAAGAGTGCATGTTTGTCACGAGAGCTACATGACGCTAACAATTCATCTTGTAATCTCATTTACTTGACTCAAAAAAGAAAGCTGCATCTAAACTCTGGATTCCATCACAATAAATTAACATTACTAATAGTAGCTGACTTGTGGCATTTATTATTGCTGATAAAGAACATCAACTTTAATATCATTCATGCCAGAAACTGTATTAGGAACTGAATGTATGTGACATTTAATTATCTTAGGTGAAAAAATGCTCAGAGGGAAATGAGATGCTAATGTTAATGGCTTTGAATGTAATGATTCTTCTTTTGTGACTCGCTCGCACACATCACTTTCTGTCAGTGTGAAAGAACAGGCAGTGCAGATTCTGACAATTCTGAAATTGCAGCAGTTTATAAGGCGATTTCTGTCTTCTATCCCCTGTGCAGGATGCACACTAACAGTAAGTTGAGCTGTTCAGTGTGTACCGGACCCTGGATCACCTCCCTGTCAGCCCAATGTCAAATGCAAATCACCCAGGCCTACAGTGCAGTGCTAATCCGGCCATATCCAAGCTGCTTTCCCATTCATTCATTCCCTCTCTCAGATTAGACTGGGGCAGAGAGCACAGGGACACAAAGAAACCCACATGAATGTGCCATAACTGTAACTGTAATAGTAATGTGTCACATCAGCGCTGCCAGTACTTTGCATTACATAATAACTTCTCTATGAACGCAAGCATGAGGCAGCGATTATGAATCACAGAGTCCTGCCATTACACCACTGCTTTATTAAACAGCCGAGTCACTGAAGGATTTAACCGATCTGAGCTTCTGTTGCAATGTTACCGCTGGCCTTTTGATTGTTCTCTTTGATTCTCTCAGTGTGTGTGGGCGTTAAAGGGGAATGTGATACTTCTATGTAAGCTGTACTCTTACATGCATTTAACCTGCTGAGTCGAGTCATGACAGTGCAGCCGGTAGTGATGAACCGGAGCCAGGGGGCATCGCTGCAGAGTGCACTGTGTGCAGACTCAGCGGTGATACACTCAGTGCATACATGCACTGAACAAGTCGATAAGCTGTAGCAGTGCATGGCCGCTCCATCACAAAGCTTTAAAGGGCAACATTAAATTGTAAGAAGTATGAGGCAATAAAAGAGATGTACTTTCAAAAGTCTTCTTAAAGTTTATAATCTACTTCTTCAAAGGAGTAAATCAATCACAAAATGTCCCAGGGCACATGGTTAGAACTTTAAAAACAAAAACAAATGTTAAACCAATAAAAAAAAGAGAAAATAAAGACCAGTGGCTGTAGGAGTGGATATTCAGTGGGAAATAGAGAGAGTGAATGAAGT
Source organism: Notolabrus celidotus (assembly GCF_009762535.1). Classification (NCBI taxonomy): domain Eukaryota; kingdom Metazoa; phylum Chordata; class Actinopteri; order Labriformes; family Labridae; genus Notolabrus; species Notolabrus celidotus. The sequence continues at coordinate 8,866,408 of NC_048286.1, read as the reverse complement.
GAAATCGTGTTGAGCATCAAAAAATGACTGTGGCTGGAGTGTCACTAGACATGCTGGACTGAGTGGCATTTGGATCATTAAGAAACCATTTGTGGAAATTTGGATCCTTGGGATTTAAAATCATCCAAAGTTGGCACACATTGAGCCAAAAAATACTTGGAAAGGTTTGTTTGAAATGAGAAGAGACTTCCAAAGGTCTAAAACACAGTCCGAAGAAGTAACTTAATATGGCTATATCATACTTAATATCTTCAATGGTCTTTGTCTTTATTAGATAAACTGTAAACTCTAACTCCTCTAATCCTGAATATGACCAATTGTCTTATTTTAGTGAAGTCTCTTTGTATTTTCTCATTGTGCACTGCTTCTAACAGACACTCCAAAAACAAAACATTCACCCAAAACATGTCTTTTTGTAAACAATAGCCCTCATTCAACCAGTCAGCTTTCAAAATGCATTTAGCAGAAGCGTGACTGAATTAATTTAGTTAATTTTTTTGCCTAATTTCTCTTACGTCAGTTGTGCATAAGATGCAATGTGTAGTATTCGAACATGCTTTGGGTGGTTTTGAAGCATCCATTAGCACTGCAGAGCTCACAACAGCTAACAATGAGAAAGAAATTAGTCGCTTTCCTTAAAGACAAACCAGATTAGTCTTACAATCAGTTTAAAGGATTAGAAAGTAGAGTCCGGATCAACACAAGGCCCGTGTACGAGGCTCGTAGTTGAGCCAGTGTCAACTCAGTCCCACAGGTGGAAGGGAGATGGAGGAGGGAGGGAGGAGGCACTGACCTCTGCTCTCAAAGCCAGGGGCCTGTGGTACCTAGTGAGTCCCGGGGCTCCCCTGCTCTGGGCCTGGCCCCCACCCTGGCTCTGGCTCTGGGGCTCCACGCCTCGCTCCTGTCCTAGACGCCACTCCAGCTCATCCCTCTGACCGGACTGTGAGTGACGTGGGGTGGGGAAAGGGAAGGGGAAGGGGAAGGGAAGGGAAGGGAAGGGAAGGGAAGGGGACGGTGGGTGTGAGGGTTTAGGGGGATGGGGTGACAGGTGCAGGATACAGGGGTGCAGGAGGTGGTGGTGGTGGTGGTGGTGGTGTTGGGGAGGAGATGTGTGAGGTGGATTGTGGACAAAACAGACAGAAGACAACAAACGGGGTGAGGGGACAAGGGAAGAAAGCGGGCGGGGAAAACAAACGAAAAAAACAGAAAATGGGTAAAGAATATAAGCAGAGGGGGGAAATTAACTAACAGACTACACGGTGAGGAGAAGAACAAACGGACTAGAGTACGAAGAAAAGCGCAAAGAGAAAGACCAACTTAAAGGTGACGGCGTATGAGAGAGATGAGAAGAGAACGAGAATGAGGATGAACAAAATCATGGGCTGAAACATCTGGCGGGAACACAAAGAGGAACAAAGAGAGGGAATCGGGGAGGAAAAGAATGCAAAACACTTGTTATGAAGCGCATGCAATGAGGGATACATGAGTCCAAACCAACAGCTGAGAGATACCACGGCAAACTGCAGAGCGAGAGCTAGCACGCTAAAGGTTTAAAACACATGCCTGTGCACAGCCGTGTGTGTAGGAGTAGCAGTCAGCTAAGGCTGTACGATGCACATTGGTTTTACACATTACAGCATTTTGAATACACTGCAGGACTTATAGGGTTCAGTTGATCTTTAAAGCAGCACCATGCTAGTTGCCCCCCTTTTGAGACTTTGCCCACAACGTGTTCATGTAAGTGAGGTTTCTCTTAGTTAGTGAGCAGAAAAATGTACCTACAGAAGCAGAGAGCATTCACCAGAGGAAAAAACTGGAGAGTTATTGTTATGAATTTAATATTGGGGACTTGGAGCGACTTGGTATTGCCAAACTATTAGCTGTGTATACAACAACTACAGCATATCATAGTTGGAACAGAACAGAAATACAATAAATAAAATAATACAACCTTTTTGTTGACTTTTTGCATGCTAAAGGTAGAAATGTGTCTTTCCTTTTTGTGTGCAAATACATGCCATTAACAAAAGTTCTCTTTAAAAAGTCTAATACAATAAACGCAAAAGCTGCAGCTTCTAAATTGGTATAAAAATGAAATAATTAAAATAAAGTGAGTAAGACTATTTGACAAATATATGATACATTGTACATATCATAATCACATGCCTCATTTTTAAAAGACGCAGACGCCATAATCTTGAGGAAACACTTATAACACATTGACTACAAAGAATGGACAGAACAATAGTTATCCTATGGGAAGCCATCATTTCTAAACCTCCCCCTGGTGAATGGCAGCAGTATATAGCTCAAAGCCCGCCTCTTTTATTATAACAAACATAACTTGAGTCAAACTAATAATAAAAGTCACTTGAGCTGATTCGTGTGTAAGTGTTCATTTTTTCTGAGAAGTTTAGTTAAATAGTTGTTTGATTTGATTGATTGACAGCTATACTGACAAATGCAGCTCCTGCAATGTTCTTGGGTAAGAAAACATAACAAACACTAAGTTATTCCACAGCTATAAGCATCTTTAAATCCACACAAGAATCTGTTCTGCTGTGGACTGTACCGCCTGACTGACTGAGGGATCTTTGATGTTCAATCTGTAAGTAAAATGTCTGCTTTGGGTAGCACAAGAGGTGTGATGTTAGTCCTGCTGCTCCACCAGCCTGAATGCTCTTGCGCATGCCTTGGCTCCTCCAGCTCAATATGTCAGCACACACTGAGGAGGTATTCTGGCTTCAAACCTCACAACGGGCAGAAATGATGGTGCACTGTCAGTTCTTAATACAGTCAAAGCTCTAACATAATATAATAACAAATAATAACCTGGATCCGCCACCTTTTCTTTTTTTGTAACTGTGCGTGTCATATTTATGTGATATGAAACGATTAATGTCCAAACAGCAGTCCCAGCGCTTTAGAAAGTAGTCACATGAACTCAGAGACACCCAGAAATCTTAACTACAAGTTTATGACAATTATATTTTAAGACTATAATTGGTCTGATATATTTGAAGCTCCAGACCCGCCTCCCAGTGACAATTAACCAACTGGCTGATGGGTCTGGTGAGGCCAGGCTACTTTAATATCATAATTTTATTGTAAATTTTACTTTAAGATCTGAAGATGTGATACATCTGTTACAAGACAAGTTATTCCTTTTTACCTCAAGATTCTCATTTCATAATAATATCTGAAAGTCAAACTTTTAAGAAAATATTTCCAATAAGATGTAAAAATTGTGCAATCACTGCATGAAGCTTTATTGTGTTATGGAATAGAAACAGCAAACTAAAAGGTTTCAACTTATTTTTTTTGCTATGGTGAATGCCCCTCTGACTTCATTTCTGTTTGTAGATACATTTACTGTTAATCCTACTCTTCAGTGCTACAGTGACATTTTTTGTTCTGTCTCTCACATTTCAAAACTCTGTGATTCTACAAGTTTGACCACCTTAAACATCCTTACATTGGGAAAAGGGTCTTTTAGTTTTGATCAGGTTTGAGTTGTTAGTGCTTTGTAAGCTTTCTCAGCTAGTTAGCTTTAGCCAAAACCACCCAGCTTCCCCCAGACTACACAGCGAGTCCTCCAAGCAGAGGAGCAAAGCAGAAACAAGTCATTGGATAGAATGAGCATGGAGCCAGCTGCAGTTATCACTACAAAGCAGATTAAGGGGGAGATGTTTGAGCTGCGGTTTATTTTGTCTGGCTGATTAGAGAAGACATCCAAGATGTCTGCTGGATCATGCAGAGCACAGATAATGAACCTGCTTTGGGAGAGCACAGAGAATGTTGACGTGTTGACTGAGCTGCAATAAAACAAGAACAAAAAGCAGGAAGCCAGCCAGCGAGGTCCTTCCACACAGGCAGCTCACACAGCACCATGCAACTCTGCTTCACACTCGTCTTCATCAAACAGAGGTTATTTCAGATAGTGCACACACATTTTTATAGTTCATCTCCTTGGCAACACTATCGTACCAATCCAATGTGTGTCTGTGTGTGTGTGTGTGTGTGTGTGTGTGATGATATGTTGTGCCAACATTATAGCTACACCATTTATGGGTCATAATGAGTCATACAATGATAGCATGGTGTAGCAAAGCTGTAGAGAGGAAATATTTACTGAACTTCATCATGCAAGAGTTCACTGTGTCAGGGAAAGCTTTGAATAGAGCCAAATGGAAGAAGCTGCCATAACTTCTTTAGTACTTACTCCATTCATACAAAGCAACCTCCCAAGCACCCTCTCTTGGCCCTGGCTGACTGGAAGCAGGGCGGCTGCAGACAGTGAGTGCAGGGAGAAGGAGGCAGGCAGGGCTGCTGGCTATGAGGATGTGCATGAAGATGCAGATGTGAATGTGGCTACAGCAGAAGCGATGGCGGTGGAGATGGGTCAGGGGAGGGGTGGCGTTGGTTGTGGCGGTGGTTCCAGTGTGGTTGAGCTGGGAGGCTCATGTTACTGGCACTGAAGGTCTCTTAGAATCTATTTAGTCCTGAAGCTTTAAATGATAGGTTCGGATTTTATTCAAGTCCTCCAACCTGTGTCACGTTGATCTAATCCTTTCTCTCTCACTAAAAGCGACCAACCCTGTCTTAAGAAATTCAATTTCTACTTCAAAACAACAAAAATGATACCTGGATAAAGCCAAAATTAATGGATAAAGCAGTATCACAGAAACGCTTATCCAACACAAGACACTTATGCCAAGAGTTGGAGTGATAGAGATAATTGCTTTTTGATCTCCAAACCGGTATCTCATAGCTCCCATGCAGCCTAAAACTCAGGATCAGATATCTGCAAGGATGTCTGTGATTGCACGGATATAATATCAAAACTTATTAACTAAGTTAACTAAGTTATTAACTTATTAACCTGCAGGGACAATGAAGTGCACAATAATATTTTATTTACAATTATATTACATCATATCCAATCAAATTGTATCATATTGTATTGTGTAGTATTGTATCGTATCGTATCCTATACTATCGTATTGTATCATTACTGGCGTCAAACTCATTTCAGTTCAGGGGCCACATATAGCCCAAGTTGATCTGAAGTGGGCTGGACCAGTAAAATCACAACATGATCATTTATAAATAACAACAACTCTAAATTTTTCCCTTTGTTTTAGTTAATTCTGAAAACTTTCACATTTATGAACCATATTTCTACAAAAAGAGCTGTTGGATTATGCAAACAGAACGTAATCTTTTTTTTTCACTTTGAGAAAAAAAGTTCAGGTGCGCTCTGTTAGCACTATGATTTAATGCGACCCCCAGAGGACACATTTGAAATAGTAGTTACTTTTATAAAAAAATTGCAGTAAATGTCTTCTCTGTAATTTTTTCACTTACAAAGTCGTTCCATGAACCGGATTGGAACCTCTGGCAGGCCGGTTTTGGCCAGCGGGCTGTATGTTTTACACCCCTGCATTACATAGTGTTGTATGTATCTTACCATTCCATATTGAATCGTGTCGTCTCATCTCATCGTATCAAATTGTATTGTATCGTATCTTGTAAGAAGTATTGATTGGTATCATATTACATGGTATTTTATCATACCATACCATGTAAAATAGTATCTTATCGTATTTTATTGTATCATATCATATCATATCGTATCAGGTCCTACACTATTCTAACTTATTGTATCCTAATGTATGGTATTGTCTCTCATCATATCTTAAGTATCATGTACTTTTAGTTTAATACCGAACACTGTATCATCATAATAATGTTATTTTCTCTAGCACTGTCATAATTTGCTTTTAGCTGATACTTATGTCTGAGTATTGAATTCAGTATCAGGAAGAAAAAAATGACATTAAACATCAGAAGTTATTGGAACTCTTGACACAACCCATTTATATAACCATGCAGAAAAATCAAGATCAAGCGTGCTTTCTGTATAACTGTATACAGTTATATTTGAAAATGATCCTGTATGGTATGTATTGTCTGCATGACTGGTTTCAAGTATTCTCCAATACAGCACAATGTTGTCCATTAAAAAAGGTCCTCAATAGACCTTAAAGCAGGGTTTGCTTAAAGTCCTAGCAACCTGTTATTGACATGGGGCTCCCAAGGCAACTTGAAGATTAATCTATGCGTATCAACACCAGGACTCAGTTGTGGTCACTCTTTGGCTGTGGCCAAAGTACTAAATTCAATCTTTCTGAAAGGTAGTTCATGTCTTTAACATAGTTGAGCAAAGAAATAACAACCAGGGAAACAGTGATGCTTTGACAGGGAAGCCCCAACTTTTAGAAGATTCCCATTAAAATTGGCGAACTAAAGACTAAACCCTAAATTAACTCTGGCCAGCTTTAAAAGAGCACTTCTTTAATTTAGTACTGACCTCTTACCTCATTGCCATACTTTTAGTAACCATTATTAAATAGAACAAAGCATAAAATTACTATAAGAGAACCAGTGTGATTGCCCGTTACTCAGGCATTCTCCGTCTTTGTCAAAATCTGTTGGCTACATCATCAACAAAGCAATTTTCTCCTTCCGACAGAGTCACACAGCTGTCATTATGGAGAGAAGGAGTGATTACAGTGACCCATAAATCACTCAAAGTATAAATGGCCATCTGAATATTGAATAAAAATAGACTTGAAAAAATCCGAACCTATCCTTAAAGCTTAATTAGATTCCCATTGACAGAAAAGGCTGCGGACAGTGTGTGTTCTGCTAAAGATGTATGGCGCTGCCACTGTCTTTAATTAGAGCGGATCTTTACACACAGAGCTGACTCAGGATCTCATTTAGTTTACCGCTGCTTTAAATGTTCAACAAATGAATGCACATCTAGGGCCCTTTCTATCAAACTTAAGTACACCACTGGGTTTCCATCATCCTAAACATCAGGATACTGTGAGGTACTTTACATAATTTTGAAAACTAACATTTGTTTACTGCTGAAACCGTCTTACGTGACGCCATCTGAAGTTTTTCCCTCCATGTATTATCTGTCCACCAAGTGGGATGCTTCTGAGTTTGAATGCTAATCAATTGAAGCTGCAAAGTATTGATTATCACCCTGTTATGGCTAACTGCTTTCAAGTTTTCTCCCTTGTTACCTCTTTTTGCAAAAGAACAAAGCAGCCACAGAAAGAAAACACAGAAATGTACTGGGAGATGTAACCTTCAAAACTGTAAGACAGGTAACAAGATGTCGATCCACTGAACTTACCTGGAAGTCTGTAACCAGGTCCCTTCCAAAGGTGCCGATGGGAGAGTCCCGGGACATGGAGGTGACCGTGGACAGAAAGCTGCTGGACTCTGTGAGGTTTGGCATGGGTGACAGATCATCTGTCCTTTCTCTCAGCCCCTCCCCCACATGGTCCAGCTTCTCCATGAAGATGTGCAGCTCCGTGCGGAAAGCCTTCATGCGAGTGTTGATGGTATCCAGGACTTGAGTGTCTGGTTTGTTTCCGGACACTGTCCCTGCTTCGAGGCTCTCAGCTGTGGTCACCAGAAGCCTCCCTTCAAAGATCAGACTGTCGGTGTCAGTGATGAGACGGTCCACTGTCTTCCCAAGCCTCTCTGCCTCACGTTTCACGTTGCCGAACGACTCCCGCTCTTCCCTCCTGCGGTTGGCCAGTTCAGTGGCGCTGAGCTCACTGCCATCAGACGGTTTAATGCTTCCGAACCCTGAGGTGGTTGTTGTTTTCTCAAACAGGTCTTCTGAGTCACTCTCACCCCCAATTGGGCCCTCCCTCTTTGGATGGAGGAGAAGAAGTCGCCCTGCCTCTTCTTCATCAGCAGCTTCTCTCCGGCCTGCATCACTGTCTGCATCGCTGTCTCGAGGACTTCCTGTCCGCAGGCCCAGGTGAGCAGCCAGATCACAGCGCTGCACATTGGACATGAGGACTCTGTTCTCGTACTGCAGCTTCATCACCTTCCCGCTCAGCTCGTTGATTTGCAACCTGGCTGATTTAAGCTCCTCCATCATCAGCCCGCTGCTGGATCCGTTACCGTTCCCCCCAGGTTTGAATAATCCCCCCTCACTTCCCTCCTCGCCCACAGGCGCAGAGCTGCCACCGCTTGGGCCAAACTTGAAGCGATTAAGTTCAGATGTCAGTTGCCTGTTGTGGTCCTCGATCTCTGAGATGGAGCGCCGCAGGAGCTCGGCCTCCTCCTCCACAAACTGCAGATGACGCCGTAGTTCACTTGCTGAATCTAGTGCATCCCCTCCATACGGTGAAGAGGGCATGCTGGAGAAAGGTTCCCTCCCGAAACAGTCTCTTTCATACTGACAGCGGATGTCATCGTTCTCCGATCTCAGGCTGCGGTTCTCCACCTCCAGCTCCACTATCTTCCTGCCCAGAATGTTTGCCTCCTCCTCCACCAGCTTGAGCCTTAACCTCAGCTCAGCTTCACGTGTGGTGTGTGGACCACCACCAGCACACTCAGCCAGGGGGAGAGGACTGTCCACATCCCCGTAAACAGACTTGTACTTCTGCAGCTCTTGTTCCAGTTCATCCTTCTCACGGCCCAGCTTTGCCATCTTTTTTCTCATCAGGCTGGACTCCTCCTTTAAAAACTGGAGCTGGCACCTGAGGTCAGCACTGTCTTCCTGGCAGGGTGATAGAGACAAGGAAACTTTAATCAATATCCACAATAAAGCCTGTCATAGTTTACACTCCTCTGATTGAAAACAACTCCCCTTGAAACACCAGAGTCAACAATGCGTTATATTGTCTCAACTTGTTTTACCCTGCCTGTGAAACTCAGCCTCAAGGAAATCTAATCCTACTGAAGCTGAGAAACTAATGAAAAAGTCTCCAATTAGAGAGCTGAAAAGGTCTCAATAGTTTCCTAAAACAGCTGAACAATGTAAGCTTCAAAAACAATGTTTCCAACTGCAGCAAATTATGATTGCAGAGGACCATTTTCAACAATAGGGTCATTTACATGTGATACTTTAGTAAGCACTTACAGCAACAGGTCAGTGCATTTGATATCAAGTGAAAATACACCTCACTGTGAGTGTGTGAGTGACAATGAAGGATTGTGTAAACTCTGTTTATAATATATTTTGAATGGCGATGATACTTTATGGAACAGAGGAATAAGAGTTTGGCAGATCCCCAATTTAAGGGCCTGTGTCCACTATCAGCCTTTTTTTGCACTTGCAGCGGCAATTATTCATACAAAAGATAATTCAATGTTTTTGGTGCTGAGCATTGTAAGCCAGAAAACATCCTTGGTGTAAGCTTTTTTCTTTTTCTTAAACAGGGTTTTATTGATTTTTCAAGGATAAAAGGTCAGGTTAAAATATTTGTCATCAGTCTACAAAGCACATTTAGGAACAATAAAACAAACAAACAAAAAACAATGAACAAATAATTGTACATTACTGCCATCCGCATATCCAAAACTGAGAAATCAGAGGGATCTCTGACCAGCTTCCTGCTTTTATTTTAAATATTATTGTAAACTACATTCCACAGTCCTTCACAGCTGTATTTGTGTCACTGCACTCCCAGCACTAAGGGCAGCAGAAGTGTCGGGAGACAACATGGGTAACCTAGCTATAGGAAGTGCTGGTGAGAAGCGCTCTGTAAATGAAGTTGAGGGCATTGCCAGCAAAAAAAAAATGCCATTAGTGGACACAGGCCCTTATTCTTTGATGCCTTTAAAAAGTATAGTGTTGTAATAAAGATTTTATGTTTCTCAGCTTAGAAGAAAAGTGGATAATGATCATAGTTTAAAGTTTTCTTACCTGACTCGTAGACTTCTTGTCTTTAAATGCTTCCCTGCTCCCTCGTCTCCTCAGTGCAGTCTATAAAAAACAAAGACAAATTATGTTAAACATGAGATAAACAATCCTAAGATTTCCGCCAACATTCAGCAGTGCTGCAAGAGGGAACCATCAATGTAAGTGAACCAACAAAGAGCGCATCAATGAAAGCAATAAAGCAGCTTTGTGAGTTCAATAGTGAAGATCTCTGCAGTTTTAAGCTCTTATTGATATTTCCATACATCATAATGCCAATGTTTATACACTCATGTACAATAACTGAAGATCATAGTAATGATGAATTCCACATAACACCAGTGTAGAGGAATAAAGGTGATCGCTTCATGTTAGCAGAGTTTGCATAATGTTAGCAGACTCTGTAAAAGGCCTGAAGAACATTAATCTATTTGGATATCTTACGTAACATTTCCATCATCAGGTCGAAGCCAAGTCTAATGAGGAAGTATTTACTCTAATGCAGACAGCGGATCACATGACATGATTACTGACCACTTCGTTCACACAGAAATGGTAATAGCCTGTATCACATACCAACATCTGTTACCACATCAGACTTAAAACAAGCCAGTGGGCAGGCTGCATGAATGGACTCTACATGTGATCCACATGTTGTAAATCTTCACTTCAGACCAATCCGATCAGTATTAAATGAAAAAATCTAAGAGGACAGATGATGAGGATGTTCCGTCATGTCTTTAAAGTATGATGCACAAAGTGATTCAGATCCCATTCAGAGCTCAGTGTGACAGACGTCTTATCCCAGCTCAGATTCAGTGACACATGGCGTTTCCACAGCGCTTTGGGCGGGGCGGGGTGGGGTGGGGGGCATCTGCCCGTCCAGCAGGGAAATCTGTCATGTAGCTAATACTACAACTCGCACGCAAAGCCCGGATAAAACGGGCCCTTCTGCACACCAGCTTAGTGTTATCCTCCAATAAAATCATTCATTTTTATCAAGTGTGTATGCTTCCTCTCACCATAGGCTGCAGCTCGGCAGTACAAGACGGGGTCAAGTTGGACATGCAGAGAGAGGAAATGAAGATAGGAGGAGAGGGAGAGGAAGAGGAAGAAATCCCTGTCTATAAATGCATAGTGTACGGCTTTCAAATGTGAACCTTTTTTCCAGGAACAGATTGCGTCAATGGCAGAGTTATTTAAAGGTTCTGGTGATCAGTTAAGCTGGGCTCCTTTCTAGGAACCATAACCTGATATTAATAATTCTGATCTCTGGGTCGTAATCATATTTCATGATGTACTCTTGCTTCAATTTATAACAACATGATACAGAGAAATCTGCAAAGCATCATACCTGAGAAGCCAGGGGTAGAGAATATGATGATGTTCGGTTCATAGGATACTGAAGAAAAGAATTACCATTAAAACTGATGCTTCCAGATCCAGTTTGATCAGGTGTTGCTGCATTATTTTACGCTCAGAAGAAGATCTAATATATGTAAGGTTTTATATCTGCATTAATTTAAGTATTTGAACATTTTAATAACATAACATATTTGTTCCTGGCTGGCAGAGATCGCTCATACAGTTAAATACAGAAAAAGGCCTCTATACAGCACACATGTTTTTCACACTATGTGCAAGGCTGAACTGCTTCTTGGTCAAAGATTTGAATCAGGACTTGCACTGAAAAGTGACTCAGAGGCAGTTTGCACCCAGTATCAACATGCATCTCCACATGCATGTTAGATCTTGCCACAGCTGGCCTGTATGAGACAACACAAGTAGCATAAATCATCTCTATTAACCTCAGAAACATCAACAGATAAACATCTGATGTGGACTTCCAGAGGACAAAAATCAAACATGTTGAATACAACAACAACTTATTGAATACTTGATTTTGTCTAGTGGATCACTTCACTTCTGAGGTCTTTATTCCGTCTCCCTGACTTCTGTGGTCATGAAGTCCTTCGAGAGACTAGTGTTGAGCCACCTGAAGGACATCACAGGCCCCCTGCTGGACCCCCTGCAGTTTGCCTACCGGGCAAACAGGTCGGTGGAGGATGCAGTCAACATGGGTCTGAACTACATCCTGCATCACCTGGACTCCCCCAGGACCTACGCTAGGATCCTGTTTGTGGACTTCAGCTCTGCGTTCAACACCATCATACCAGACATCCTGCACCAGAAACTCACCCAGCTCACAGTGCCGGCCTCCATCTGTCAGTGGATCACCAACTTCCTGACGGACAGGAGACAGCAGGTGAGGCTGGGGAGCATCAAATCCAGCACCCGGACCATCAGCACTGGCGCCCCACAGGGATGTGTTCTCTCCCCACTGCTCTTCTCCCTCTACACCAATGACTGCACCTGAGGGGACCCCTCGGTGAAACTCCTGAAGTTCGCAGACGACACCACCGTCATCGGTCTCATCCAGGACGGAGACGAGTCTGCTTACAGACAGGAGGTGGAACAGCTGGCTCTCTGGTGTAGTCAGAACCATCTGGAGCTGAACCCGCTCAAGACGGTAGAGATGACAGTGGACTTCAGGAGAAGCCCCCCCCCCCCACTCCCCCCCCTCACCATCCTGAACAGCACTGTGTCTACTGTGGACTCTTTCAGGTTCCTGGGATCCACTATTTCCAGGGACCTGAGGTGGACCTCCCACATAGACACAATCAGAAAAAAGGCCCAGCAGAGGATGTACTTCCTGCGTCAGCTCAGGAAGTTCAACCTGCCCCAGGAGCTGCTGATCATGTTCTACACCTCCATCATCCAGTCTGTTCTGTGTACCTCCATCACTGTCTGGTTTGGCTCTGCAACCAAACTAGACAAACACAGACTGCAGCGGACTATAAGGACTGCAGAAAAAATCATCGGTGTCGACCTGCCCCCCATCCAGGACTTGTACCGGTCCCGGGCCAGGAAACGGGCAGGTAGCATCACCGCTGACCCCTCACACCCTGGACACAAATTCTTTAAACTCCTCCCCTCCGACAGGCGCTACAGATCACTTTGCACCAAAACAACCCGCCATAAGAACAGTTTCTTCCCCCAGGCTGTCACTCTGATGAACACTAAACCATAACAGTGTCACACCTGTCAGATAAATACTCTCTGTAAATATACATGTAGATACACAATGCAACAATTCTCAAAGCAGAATTCCATATTTCTATTTTTTGTACTATTTAACTACTATTTTATAATGTAAAACTACCTCTGCAACTCACCACTGCACTTTATCATATTATTTTAGCCTGTACATATTAGTCATGCCTATTTGTTGTTTCTTTGTATTTATAGCTAAGGTTATTGTTATTATATTTTTATTTTATTTTTTATTGTAGTTCTTATTCTTATTCCTATTCTGCCTTGTACAAAGAGAGCACAGTTTACTGAAGTCAAATTCCTTGTGTGTTCAAGCATACTTGGCGAATAAAGCTGATTCTGATTCTGATTCTGATTCTGATTCTGTCTCTCTGAGAGGTTTTGAGCCAGCGGTTTTCATTACTAATCTTCTCATACGAACCATCTAGACTGCTTGTGTTGTCTGGGACGGGTCTGCTTTCTGTCCCCAGAGTCAGAAACAAACACGAAGAAGCAGCGTTCAGTTTTACGCTCCATCTATGTGGAACAAACTCCCAGGAAACAGGAGGTCCACTGAAACACTCCACTTTTTAAAGTTGATACTGGAGACTCACCTCCTTACAGCTGCTTCCATTTAATTATTTGAGTTACATAACACTGGACTGTAACTTTTACACTTATATTTTAACCATCTGTTTTCATTCTATTTGATCTACTTTTAGATTTTAATGGCATGGTTTTGATGATTTCCAAAAGTCCTTTTTTTTAATATCATTTATTGGATAGGCCAGTTGGAGAGAGACAAGAACCGAGGGAAGATGTGCACCAAACCGTATCAGTACCAGGGACTGAGGACTATAGCCCCTGCACTCAGTGTGCCCGCTTCAACAACCGAGCCTAACCAGGGACCCTAATGGTCCTCTGTTAATGTGTTTCTTCTACGTTTTGTCATGATGTGTTGATGTCTTGTTTGAAACAGTCTAAATTACCTTGCTCCTAAAATGTGCTACATAAATAAACTTGCCTTGCTAATTTTGCATAAATGCAAGAAATTGCAAGACATGGAATTGCTGCAGCCCTGAGACTCTTATTCTGTATTCTAAGCATTGATTTTTTTTATGTCTGAAAAAAAACTGATTTCATGATTTTTGTGTTTTGTAAATCCTCTTGCTTCAAATTGTCACTTAAAAGGTGGATTAAGTTTCTTAAAAAGAACAGTGTTTTTCCTCCTAAATTAGCAAACAGTATTATTTAACAGTGTGTCAGCTGCTGCTGTTTAAGGATACAAAAGTCTTCTTTTACTTCTCCCTCATTTCTACTTTATAAAAAGCAAAAGGTTCACTGTACGAGCCCTGCTGCCAGCCAAAATAGAGCAGCAGGACAGAGTGAATCATTCATGGCCTGACTGATGGAAAGTGTGAGGGTGAACCTGTTTTGCCCGAAGCAGAGACAGACCTTGACTCAGTCTCTGGCTCTGCGACAGGAAGGGAGCGCCCGCCTAGAGACAGCATCCAAACACGAACATGACCACACTGAGGGTGGTCAGAGTCACAGAAGGAGCTCTGTTCCTCTTCTTTAATTTATGATATATGAACTGAATTTTGTATATTTTTTGGATCATTTCCTTAAATCGCTGAATCAAACGTCAAGTCCACAAGATTTATCAAAAGTGTTCTATCTCTGTTCTCTCTCTCCGTCTGTCCTCTCACTGACTTGATTTAAAAAAATACTTCACACTTCAGAGTTCTTCGCTGAGGTGTTTTTCATTATCAGTATTTCCTCATTTGTCTTTGATCAACATGTTTTTAAATGCAAAACTATTTTTCAGAGTTTAAAGCTTCTGTCTGCCCTCCTGTTGCCTTTGCAGTGTCTTTTGAAGTTTCTGCGTCTGATCCAATTTCAACCTCTGTGGTAGTGCAAAGAGTGGAATCCAGTCTGAGCTGAATGCAGATAGACGTGATGATTTTTGGGCCTGGCATCAATTACATGACATCTCTGACATGTTGTTTGATCTCATCACGGCGCTAAGTGTTTGGTTTTCCCTTCAGAAGGCAGGTAAACAGATTTGTTTACTCCCATATTTCACTTGTCAAACTCAATTTTGTTCGTGTAAAGAATAGTTACATGTCAAAATGACTGTGAGTCAGATTAGCTCACACAGTCAACTTTAGTTTCAGGAATCCTCTCCAAGAATAGAATTGATTTAATTAGACGATGACAGACTTTAATTCATAGTTTACTCTGGTTATTTATTTACCGTCTACATCAGACTGTCAATCCACACCCGTCCCAGCTGCCCCTCCCCCTCCCTCCTTACTGGTCCAGTCTTAGCTTTGTGTCTGTGTCAGTATCTCCAACACCAGTCGCGCTTTAATTCCCAGCCCTGGTGACAAGGCTAATCTCTCTGGGGAGACAGCGGATTAGGCTGCATCTTGTGCAAAGCTCCGCAGAACCCCAGACTACCGCAACCAGGGATCCTTGTTCACTGTAAACACAAGTCATGTTCGAGCTCAGAGGAGCATCGGTAAAATCAGAGCGTGAAGGAGGGGAAAGAAATCTGACGTCTATCTTACAACTTAATACAAAGGTGATAACTCAGTCAGTATATGTTACAACATATTATTACAGACCAATAAACTGTGAACCTTTTGATTTCGTCATGGAGCTAGAAATGTGATTTGAATAACATTAAGACTTAAGAATGAAAAGCAAAATTTCATGGAAGTAACCTTTGTCGTCTGCAGCCTTGTTTACACAGAAAGTCCTGTTGAAAACTGATAAGTCTTTACTTAGCTTTTTTTTAAAATAACAAAATAACAACGCAATAACAACTAAAAACACGAGAGTATGAATGCCGTTCTTCAACAGAGCGATGAGTACAAACAAACAAGAAAGCGACAGCGAACGCACGATTGAAAAATATTAACTCTGTCTGGAGAAGCAATAATAAATGTAGCACGAAGATGGCTTTGTAGTCAAAAAAAATATATCCAAAAACTTCAGATCCCTGTGGAGTGTAAGCTGCTAAAATTGTCTGTGATGCTAAAGGGATTTCCGAGGTCCTCTGATGCTAAATGTGATTGCACACAGCAGAGTTCAGACTTGAGTTTTAGTCCTGTCACCCCCTCACACTACCACAATCCTAATCACTCTGTACAGGATCAATAGGATTAGAGTTTGACAAAGCGAGGTCACACAAACAGTGCAATGGGAGACAGAGGGGCAGGGTCACAGGTCTGATCCCTGGAGCAGATGGTCCATCTCTTCCTACTGAAGTACCTTCAAGCTTAACACTAAACCCTCTACATGACACCAATGCTCTCTGACACTGAACCTTTGACACTGACTGTATGGTGACCTGTTAAAGGTTCAAGTGCAAATGTATCTTTTCACAAAAATCCCTTTGTTGCCCTGAAGAAGCACTGCACCACTTCAACTCTGTCAGACTTAGTTCTTAAAAGAGAATCAAACAAGGTTGGAGGGGGGCACAGGCTGGAATCAAACCCAAGCCGTCTCCTGGAGGGCAGTAGTTTCTGAACATAGGGCACAGGCCTTATAATAATAATAATAATAGGCCAAACAAGCACCCCGGTACTTTGAATTCTTATAAATTGCCATGGACGTTAACTGTTCTCTGGACTTAAGACCTAAGGATAAGTCTTAAAATAAGGAAATGAATAACAGAGAGTAATATCAGTATATTTTTACAACACTACCAAATACTGAGCATGTCTTCAGCTCCACATCTTAAAACTTAACTAACTCACAGAGATTATTTTCGCCTCTTGAGCTGCTCTGCCTCTGAGTTTTTACTGCAAAACTAAAACCTTCTCTGCATGCCTTTGTGTGGCTGTGTTTCTTCCACTTTAACACACAATTGCACTCAGAAAGGCATACACAGGCATCCCTCCTCATCACCATCTGAATGCACTGCTCTCACAAGCCTGTTAGCATGGGTTAGTGGCAGCCAGTCATGCAGTCATGCAGGCGGGGAGGAGGCCAGGCTATAGTACTGGTGCCGCTGGTTTTACTCCCCTGGGCCTCTGCCAGCCTGCAGGATTAGCAGATTGTAGTTACACAGTTGTTACCCAGATGGGACTGAATGAACTGGGCACTGTTTGCCCTGACTGTCTGTCTGACTGATTGACTGACTTGTGGATTGACTGACTGACAGACAGACAGACAGACAGACAGACAGACAGACAGACAGACAGACAGACAAACAGACAGACTGTCTACTTCTCTCTGGCCTTCTCCAGTACCTCCTTCCTGAACCAACCATCATCTCTCTACTCTTTCTGCCCCCTTTAACAGTTATTGACATGAGCGTCTAAGCGAGGCCACCACGACAAACCTCTTTCAAGGTTCCACATATATTAAAGAATATAATTCAGGGTTGAGGTTGAGGTTAACGTAGATTTAAGCTTTGGATTTGATAAGAATAAGAAGGCTAAATTTGGACAAGGTTGAGGGCAGGATATGGATTAAATGTTGGCATTCAGAGTCAAAGACTTGGACCAGTTTGGAGTTTAGAGGTCAGAGCAGAAGATGGTTACCCTGGTGGTGAAATATCATGACGTCTGGTTTAGGTCCAGCCAGCGATTTTTGTTGTTCAGTATGTTGTTTCTGTTTCTTTTTTCTCTCAGTCAAGTCCAGTCAAGTATTGCATCATTTTTTTTCTCTCCAGCCTGCAGTTAAACTGAACCATTACACTCCTCTCTTCCTTTTCTGTGAATTAATTTGATCGGTTGAAATTGTGCACAGCCGCATAACGTCTTCTGATGTGCACTGGCATTGTGACGCTAACTTTGAAACTACTTTGCAGCAACAAACTACAGCCAAGTTTCAAATAGTTGATTGGAAATAAGGTGTCTTCACCTGCTAAAGAAATAACCTGGTGGTGGCACCTTCAATGGTCTTCCTGGTCACATGCCTGATGATGCAACACCTTCAGTTTTCTTGCATATGTGTAGATACTCCTTTTAACCAATGAGGCCAAACTTAGAGTCAACGTGTGTTTAGGATCTGGTTTGAAATACAGTAGGGGTGTAATGAAGATACATTTGGGCTAAGAGTTTGGCTTTAAGATGGTGGTTAGAGGGGGCTAGCTTATGGACAAGGTAAGGATTTAGCATGAACAGTCGCCCCAGAAATGAGTCTGTAGCTGTGTCCCAGTTCAGGGGCTGCACTCTTCAAAGGCTGCATTTCAAGACGCCCTACTTCTATGGGAAAGTGTGACAGCAGTAGACAGCACCAGCACAACCAGTCCGTTAAACTAAAAATGTGATGTCTCTAAGCTGACAGATAGCATGTTTTAGCAGTGTATTTTGTCAGTATGCCATTTTGGTATACAACCACTTGACTGGAGCAATGTGTAACCAGCACAGGAATGTGGATATCAACCTTAAAGAAGGACTGAAAGTTGGTGGTGCTAGCTCTGCTAACCTTTGCCAAACTCTTCAAACCTATTTGACATTGTTTGCCTTGTTTAGCTGTGTTAATAAATCGTGCTCAGTTTGACTGGTTTTCTGAGTATTTTCTTCCCTTTAGACTAGTCGGCTAGTCAGAATTTAAATTTCCATTTTAATGACGAGGAAATGAATCGCTTCAGAGTGTCCCTAATTTTGAATGCTCCTTCAGATACAACCAACAAATGTGTCCTATTTCTTCAAGGCCATGAAAGATGTGAAGGCTGGATCATTCATATCCTTCAAAGGATGCTACCCCTGAATCAGGACACAGCTTGTGTGTTTTCCTGTATTGGTCCATGTTAGTGTGTAAATGTAGAAGAAAAGCATCCAGATAATGACATCATGAATGTGCCTGATGGGTGTGACAGAGTTATTATGATCAACAATTACTTCCAGCTTTGCTCCGCTCTACACTACAATTAGGAGTGTTACAAGTTGCCATTATGGTGTGTGTGTTTAAGGTGTCTCACTGCTTCTGTCATCCATTAATGTCACTCCAGGCCTCAGGGGCATATTCTCAACAGATGATTAAAAGCAGATAGTTTGACATGTTGCTTAGTGAAGCTCTGCAGCTACAATCTCACTTTATCATCTTGGAAAAACTGGTGTGTTCACACAGGAAAAGGAGAATACTGTGTACTCTGACACGCCTGTTTGACATTTTTGGAACGAGTATTGGATGACTTCGCACGGTGACATCACAAAAAATCCCCAATGAGGGGAGGAAGGAATATTTTGGAGGTGGAGGATGAGTAAGAAAGGGAACACAGGGAGTGTATTTTCAGCAGCATCTGTACTCAACTTGGCCTATTTATGATTTTGCTCAAAGACTGTCACACAGTGCAGAGAGCAGCAACAGTGTCTGGCTCTGGTAATGGGATTTAACAGGAAATGTGGTGTGAGCAGGGAAGCAGGGCGGGATGGAGGGCTGGCAGTGGGGGGGGTGGAGGGAGGGCGGAGCACAAAAGGAGCTGCGACGACCGCTGGATGCAGATAAACCCTTTCTGAGCCCTGACAGAGGAGGCTAAGACTCCAACACAACAGAATAAATATCTCTCACCCGGCGGCAGAGCTCAGAGAGATAAGTCGCTATGAAATGTTTAGAGGCAGATTATATTAGCCAGATCTGGATGAATGAGCGCTCAATCTGGACTGTAATCCATTCCGATAAATTAATTAATACAGAACACACACTTGAATGAGAGCATACAAGTGTCACATGCTCGAATTGTATCATTTAATTTAAGCTTTCGCCATCCAAGGACGAAATCTCTATCATGTGTTTTCTTTTAGAGTTCCTGCAACACCCTGATTTATGACTATGAGTTATTTTTATGAGCATGATCAATCTTTGGCTTGTACCACCGGCAGTATACCTTTACAGTCTAAATATAGCGCATGTGTTTATGCTTCATCAGCCAAATAAGAGCCATGCAACCCGTTAGAATTCAATTTGCAGGTTGAAAATGACTCACAAACCCCTCCTGCTCGACTAGCTGTTGCAGTGATGTATCAAAAAAGCCCTAAACCAATCAAAGCTAACAGAATTAAAGTAATCCAGTAGAGTGCGCTGCTCAGCCGATGTGCACACGTGTGTTAGTGTGCACACGCGTGTACATTCTGCAGTCATCGTTTTCCCACATGTGTCTGGGAACGTGTGGGTGCATCTTTTTTTTGCATTCGTCTGCGTGTGGCTGCTTTGTAGTCCCCGTGGATGTGGATGTGTGTGAGACAGAGCGGGGTTTGAGGGTTCATATACATCTGCCAGTGTGTGCATATACTGTAGGTTTGGCAGTGAGACAGGCTGACTGCAGCACTCTCTGAGGTCACTCCAATGTCAGGCCTTCCCCCAGCGGATGTGAGCATCTTGTAAACAGACTCTGACCACGACATCGCCCCTGCATCTTGATATCAATATCTGTCAAGAGATTGCTCTCCAGTCTCTGCGGTTAATGTGAAATCCTTTTGGTTAGAAGCAAGAGAATAATGCGCATATGCAAAAGCGGAAGTCTGGAGAGGATGCATAATTAATATTCACATGCAGCAAATTTCGAGATGCTAAAAATTGCTGATTAGTTTGGGGTAAAATGAAAATATCGCTGTTTTGGCATTAAGCTGTCCACTGGTCAGAGTAGGGCATCATACAGCTTCCTAAAGCTGCATTAATCAGTATTAATACATAAACAAAAGATAAGTCTATATGCAGTGTGAAAAGCATTCAAGTGATGAGCTCAAAAGGGGTTATCATAAAACCCTGCATCCCTCTCAGTTCTAAGAAGCATTGAAGCATTTTTCATTCATTGTTTTGGTTTTCTGGCGTACAATTCTGCCCTCACAGCTTTTCTTTCCAGCCAATTTCATCTGCAGCCAAGAAAAAAAATCAACCCACTGTAATAAATAGGACAGTGTTATGCAAGAGTCAAACGATACAATTCTCAGAAAACACAATTCAAAAATCAGATAAACTATGATATTGTTAAAAATGTACATTTTGTAGTCCTGTTCTTTGAGTTTAACCTTGTACGTGCTTCTTTCTGTTTCTGTATTGAACACTGATGTCATGTGGTCCTAGGTTTTATAGAAACACAAATAAGCTGCTGCAATAGTTCTCTGTAATAAATAATTAAAACTTTGAAAAGTTCTGACTTAAAGTCCATAAGACATCACCAAACATAATATCACTCAAGTGTACTGATATTTTCTTCCACTTCCATCCTTCCTGCCTGCAACACAGTTAAAGACAAGCGAGTAAACATGGCGCAGCTTTGAGCATCAAAAAAAGGCAGATTTTCCTCTGGGGTTGGTGGAGACCAAAACAGAGCTAAAAGAGAGAGAATGCTACAAATGAAAATTCATGTGTCTTAGTATCTAATTTTTATGTGAATGAACCTCTGTTGGAGTGCCAGTTGGTAGGCATGCACCCCATGTACTGAGGCTAAAGTCCTCATCGACTCTGTATCGCTTGTTGTCCCCCGCTCTCTACTCCTTGCAATTCCTGTACCTCCTCAGTTATCTTATGTAATAAAGGAAAAAAAATGCTATCATGAATGACTGTTAACATGTCGCCTTTATAAACTCCTTAAGATGTAATAAGGGAGAGTTAAGTTTACGTCTTGTTTTGCTGCCCTCTAGGATCAAATAATCCAAGAATGCAAATAAAGTAAATGCTCCATACCACATTTTAACTCCATATTTATCATGGCGTATAAAGAAATAATTCATCCCAATGTATCTCAAAGATTATGAAGTGCTTATCTTTGGAGGGAAACAGTGAAGACCTCACATTTATGACATTGGTTGCAAGATATTGTGATTTTATTCCAAGGACAATTTAACCTTCACAGTACTGTTTCATTTTTTCTCAAATCACAAAGCTTTGAGGAATTTGGTGTCAATTGGAAACACTAAGAAACATTACCTCCATTTAAGTGGCATGAAACTAACTACCTGCATTCTACCTGCAGTTTCGTAATGAGTTACATTTACATCAACATTTCTCTGGAGCAGACAGAGGAGGGGGTATGAAAGCATGGTAAATGTGAGCTCAAAGATACTGAAACACAAAGGGTTGAAGAATTGAATGTGTCCTGCTCAGCAGAGTCTTAAGCTGCACAAGGCTGCATTCAACCTTTTTATCATTTTGGGTTCAGCTTTCTGATGGAAGCAAACATGTTGTGCATTGAAGGATATTCAGCTACTGGTTTCAGAAGCCCTGGATGTCCGACTCTTCTTCCAGTCCATGAATGCAGCGTGTAATTTATGACTGAAAAGTGATAATCTAATAATTCAGGAAATCCAAGATCCGTATGGAGACAAAAATCTCATTAACTGATTAGTGGACTAAGAACTTTCTGTGAGCCATATTTCAAACCAATTCAATTATGACTCCTCAAGATGCCAGGATAGATGCTACAGATATACAAACGAGACCCAAGCTTTAAGAGTACGTGCAGTGATACAAAGTGAAGCGTGGTGCTGTTTGTGCAATAAAGACTGTGCATCAACAGGTGAGCCGTGAGGTGTAAACAGTGGTGCTATTCTTAGTTGCACACAGGAGACTTGAAGTTCCTATAGCAGCCTTTAGATTGAGAAAACATGAATTCTCCTAAGAGCCGTTCCTGGTAGCTTTAGCAACCTATACTGACATGCACAGGTTATATATCATCCTGTGCTGTAACATAACCACAATATGCCCTTCTGAGAGTGTGTATTTGTGTGTGTGTGAATGTGTTTGTGTGTGTGTTTGCAGGGGGTGGCGTGTCAGCAGCGGAGGGTCACTCTCATACTGTTCCTCTTGGCTAAGCCGGCCCTGACCCCAGTCTGAGACTCGACATGCTTTAAAGAGAGGCACAATAGAGCTTTTATGGGGTGTGTCACTATGCTTCACTCATGCTTTACAAATCTCCCTCAACAACCTGACAGCCTGGCATGCTGCTCGCAGAAAACACATTGCCAGCGTGCCAACTGGCCCGAACCAAAAGCACAAGGTTGAGAGAACCTAAAATAAGCAACAACAAATTCAGGAGTTTTGCTACTAATCCCTTGTTAGAAGCGAGCAGTGCTGTTGTTCCATGCTGCTTTAAACAAAACAACTCGGGTGCTGTAATTAGCTGCTAATAATTATTAGCAATTTTCTTGATTAGAGCACAAGTGCTAAACGATTTGGAGAACATGATTACTTGTGTGCTATAGTAGCTGCTGAGTGTTGTCCTCAACAGTGAATCAGGTTCGACAATGTAACTCAAGATCAGCCTTGAGAGTAGACATTATGTGTGCAAGTGTGTGTGTGTGTGTGTGTGTGTGTGTGTGTGTGTGTGTGTGTGTGTGTGTGTGTATGTTGCATGACTGATACATCAAACTTGCTGGCAAACAGGTTCTCAAATACCTCCAGTGTGCAGTGCTGAGTCGGCAGATCCCACAGTGAGAAAGGAGCAGGAGAGAAAAGAGGCTTCACATCAGTGAGCGCTCCTATTAGCAGGTTTAGCTTCTCTGAAATGTATAATTACAATCAGCTCAGGGTCCCTACATGACACACAGATTAATTCATACTCAGTGTAGTTTAAGTTCAGCCCAACATGTGTTAAAGCACAGTAATCTGCATAATTTTTTTTAAGAGCAAAAGTAATACATGAAGTGCACGGCAACCTTTTTTTTTTATCACAGTGATTTGGAGCCGTGTTGGAGAAAGCAGTAGATAGAAGGGATCAAATACAGCAAAGAGAAAGGCACAGAATATTCTGAGTAATCTTTGTAAAGATAACAACATATCGAACCAGGTGGAGACAGATAAGAGGAAGGGCACGTAGCGCCTGCATTATGGAGGATGCAACCCTGACACAACAGACCTATGCGTCAAGGAGCTCTTCACACAGTCAATACCGATGAATAACTCATCTTGAAAAAGGTCAAAGTAAACTTTAGACTCAGTTTTCACCTGTGGTTTTTCCTCTAACTAATGTTGCGCTAATATACAGTCGTGACTCCTTCAAACGAAGCACTGCCATCTTGCATCACTTGTGAAACATTAATTTAGAGCCCTGAGTGATACCTGACCTTGGTAGCAGAGTCTAATGGTATTTCCAAAGAAGCAAAGCATATTTTCCTGCAGCGCTACAAGATACTAAGTTAATTTAAAGGTGATGATTCATGCAAATTTACACTGGGTGATGGATATGTGTTTGCGTGCATTAAGATGTTTCAACTACAATACATTTTTGGGCAGCAGTAACTCACCAGTTCAACATTTTAACTGCACAGACACAGAATACAGAAGATTTGGAGGAAAATGGACAAAAACACAGGACAACATGGCATGTAGGAGTTACATAAGAGGAAAATTTGCATTGCCTTTGTCCCATATGAGTATTTGATTTGAATACTCCCCCCGAGAAATAAATGTAAAAAATATAAAGCATTGTGTGTATATCAGAAACTTTTTTTTGTTCCTTTTCCTGGAAATTTTATTGAGATCTCTCCTGTGACTCCCTGGAGGACACCCGACCTCTAGGTTTGGAACCGCTGATCTGGATGAGTTGACATTTGCTCTTCTTGCTACAGTATTCTTGTTTATTTTTCTACATCTCCACTGCTTGGTTTCAGTGTCTCTGGACTAACAACAGTACCATGTAAAATGTCAACTGTGTATCCTCCAAAAGAGACTTTGTATAAATCAAAATGTATGCTTTTGGGCTCTTTGAAGACCAATAACTAACATTAAAGATGCCTCTGCTGGCTCTCAGTCAGAAGCTACGCTGCTCTGTTGCCTTGTGAACAGTAGTAAAGACAGGAAATCTTCTCACTGTACTTAATGACCCATCGCCTGACTGCGCTGTCCATCTCTGGCTGCCATGATAATGGATGGCTTGAGAGAAGCAAATCGACAAACCGGCCCTGGAAATAGGATTTAGACAAGGAGCTGGAGGCCTCTTTAGCACACTGAGTGGAGTACATGATTAAGTTTAATGGATACAGTTGAATCTAAGTATTACAGTGACATTAGCATATTTTACCCTTGATATTTCACAACTCCACTGATAGATAGAGAAACCTTTTGGTGCCATGCTTGCTGCAACAACATTAGCTCTCTGGAAATGATGGAGAGGACCTACTGGGATTAATCAGACTTCAGCTTGATCTTCATTTTGAAGAAATTATGAGGCAAAATCTAGGACTAATTGCTTTGGTTAGGCAGGTTTACCATCAGATTTTTGTTAATTTTTGAAACAATACATCCTTAATTTCCAAGAAGAAAACCTTTTTTACTTGCCGAATTCCTTGCAGTTTTGCTAGCATTAGCCAGTAGCTTACTAGCTAGTGAAGCAATCAAATTAAGCAGCTGTCTGTCTGAAATAACATTCTCAAAAGATGGCTCTTCACTGTGCTCTTTCTTACTAAATACTACATAACAGTACTATTAGCATAATTAATTTTAATGCTTTTTGGCTGCTTAGCTATCATATTTGCTTTTTATTTTCAAACAGTAGCCTCGACCATTTTAGCAGTACAAGAGAAACCGTTTCTTAAACTGGGGACAACTGTTGTGTCTTAAAACAAAACTCTGTCTTAATTAAGCAACATTTTTTTGTTTTGCTAGAGCATAAAAGTCCTCAAATACAAGCCGAACATAGCAGCTCCTGTTCGCCTTAGCTACATTAGCATCTACACAGTGGGTAAATTCAACAGATACAGTAGGTTGTATAAGCTGTGAACTGACTATGTTTTAGTTCCTTCTGTTACAAAATATGAATCCCATTAAACTAATGTAGGCAGTTAATGATTTTCTCTGTTCGCTGCTGTGTGCATTAATTAGCTAGCCATGCTAATTGTTGTTGCTTTAATCAGAACACACAAACCTCTTGTTCAGCTTTGGTTATCAAAAAGATAGAAATAAAACAATGTAGGTTGGGTTGCGGCAAATAATGAAGTCATGCTAATGTAGCAGTATTTTCAGACATCCATGGCCTTCTGTCAAACACAATCAGATCAGAATAATCACTAAGGGCTATTTTGTGAGTTATTATCATCACTCAAACAATATAACTACAAAGCAATCTGATCACTCTCTGTTCCAGTTGTCATTTATCATCATTCGAACTACACAGATCTTGCCTTGAAATTATCAATCAATCAATCAATCAATCACTGTGGCTTTAAAGAACAAACTCAAGGACTAAAAGCAGCCATTGCTCAACAGTGAGCCGCTGTGGGCCGGATTCAGCCCTCTCACTGATGTGGAGGGTTGACGAGTGCAGAACTGGCAACTTCCACCCGTGGCTCTGTGAGAGAGCTGATGGGGGAGTCTAGCAGGGGGACAAGTCCCAGACTGCTAGAGGCCAGGATGGGGAAGTGGTGATTGATTTTTCGTTCTAAAAGGGACAGAAGAGACAGTCAGGCTGAATGAACAAATAGCAGTGATTTAGTACATTTTAAATAGACTTCTACCCCTGAGACAATAAACAAACCCAAAACAGCACTTGTTGTCTTTTTATAGAGTATTTGTTGTATTTAATTGACGGGGTTTCCTGGATTTTTAATGTGTGATTTGTCTGACACAGAAAATCAGATTAAAGAGACTCTAAAATACTTATACTATTGGTACTACTTCACTCCTTCAAAGAGAAGCTATATGAGGGTCTCTGCCTACATCAACCTCAAGAGCCACATTAAAAAAATAAATACCCCTTTCATGTCTATGTAAAGACATTGAGACAGTATCCATATATAGCTTAGCATAAAGACTGAAGGTAGAGGGGAATTGTGAGCCTTGTTATGTATAGCCATGATGTTGCAAAGTAACCAATAGGGAAAAATGTATAACTAAGCTTGGCTATGTCCCCAGACTTTGTGCAAAGCAAAGCTAACAGGACAGTGACTGAGTAATGTTTTTTTAAAGTAAAAACATGAGAGTGGTATTGATCTTTGTATTGAACTCTCAACAGGAAAACAAATTAGCAAAGTGTCAATGCAGGCTGGTCAATTTTGAGTCAGAATTTAACTTACACATTCTTCTTGCTCAGTTGTCCTGGTTGTAAAATAATTTCTCTCTTGCCCTAAAATGGGGTAAAAACTAGAAAGATAAACTCAATTACACAAACGTTTGATGCAATCATTCATTTTATGAAGGGGCTTTAAGTCTCAAATGGCTATAAAAGCAAAGGGTAGCCTGCACAGGGGAGGATAAATCAACTCTAAATCCAAGAAAAAACAAAGAGCTGTCCAATTCCACCTTGGCAGTGATCACATAGCCCTTAGTAAAGCCATGAGACAGTGCTGGGCAGCTCCCAGGTGGGAATGTGTGTAACTGTGAATGTGCTGCAGGTCGAATTTTAAAGGATGCAGTCTCAGCAAAACCCTCACAAGGGACACACGAGTGACAGAAAGAGGTCAATACATCTGAAAGTTACTCACACCCACTGCTGTCTGGAGGTCATCTATACCTTGCACACTTAATGACAGTTCACACTCTTGACTCCAAATGGAGGCTGTAAAAAAAAAATTCAACATGTCACAAGAGTCGTCCTGTTTGTGGAGCATTGCTAACAGCTATAAATGACACTGAGGCCTAGACAAGCCAGAAGGAGGGAAGAGCTGCTGTGTCATCTGCCTGCAAACTCCTCGGCAGGTCCAGCCGAGTATTCTGGGACGGCAGACTGGCAGCGTGCCAGCTGTGTGTAATGTGCAGAGATAGGGAGAGCCATGTAGAGAGGGCAGAGGAGACGAATGTCACTCTGTTTTCATCATGATGTACAGAGGCGACGGATACGATCAGAGAGATACACTTGACTGGAGCCCCTGCAGGCAAAAAATGCTGACAAATCAAAAGTGGAAAGAGATACTACATTTTCCCATGCTGCTCCTGCCATAACAAATGTCACCGGCTCAGACATGAAAAGAAGAGGATCAACTTTTATCTTCATGTTACCGGTCCTGAACCAGTTGGTGCAGCAGAGATTAAGAAATCCTCAGTACAAGAGACTTAAAGGATAACTCTTTTGTTATTCTATCTTCTAATGAATTCATTTGGCAGACGCTTTGGTCCAAAGAGACATGTAGCCTAAATGAGTCTCTTTTTATATAGAAACAAACCCCACAAAAAGAACCAACCCAGCAGAGAATGTATTTTAATGATGAACAGTTTGTTAGGGCAGAAAATTTTAATTTCTCGTCTAAACACATCCACTCTAATGTGTCAAAATATGAAATATTCTATCCCTTTAATGGAACCAGGGATTTGTATATTAGCCACTAGATTGTGAGCATTTGCCTCGTCTAGCTTGTTACAGTACTTTTCTCAGCTGATGCCCTAATTCACTCATTTAGACTGTTGTAAAGATGGCAGTCTTACTGCGCTAGCAAGAGGCCTATTGTAGTACAAGTTAGCTTGCCTTAGCATAACCATTTATAAAAGTAACTTCTTTATTTGCTATTTCTTGTAACCTGGGAGCTAATGAAGAAAATATGTTTTAAATTGCATGTTGATCTCCAAATTAACTTTCAGCTTCAACTGCTGCTTGGCAGAGAAAGTGTGGCTACTGTGCTTTAGCAGGGTTGAAAGTTTATTTGATTGAACTCAAATGTAAGTTACAGTAATGGACTCTTTGTCTGTCAGCTAGATTGCAGTTTGCATGAGGACCATATTTAATGATGAGTTGTCTCACCAAAGTATTACAAGTTAAAACCTAGCATAGCAAATGTGTGTTAGACCTTGAGAAATCGTATTTATGTAACTCAGTTTATGTTTATTTATTCATTTATTTACAGAATCAGAATCAGAATCAGCTTTATTCGCCAAGTATGCTTGAACACACAAGGAATTTGACTTTAGTAAACTGTGCTCTCTTTGTACAAGGCATAAGAATAGGAATAAGAATTTATTTATTTACATGAATATGTTTACATTTAATCAAGGTTTAAGACTTTTGGCTGGTTAGCTAGCTTGTAGCTTGCATGAAGACCATGGCAATGAGTCATTCCTCTACAAGGTTTTACTTATATATCCAAAACCTGAGCATATTTGTCTTAGTCCATCAGATGTCTCATATGAGAAACAGAGGCTATTTTGCACTCATGATAGTAGATACCATTTACAGTAAATAGCAACTGAATACTGTAGAATCACAAAGATCAGACAATTAAATTCACTGGATCAAATCTCATCCAATGTAACGGTGGAAAACACAGTAAGCCCACTGCGCCTGAACTATATCTGATTGTTTCTGTAAACAGCCTCCTCAAGATGGCTGCCGGGCTTTAATTAAGCTCTTATCAGCAGCTTATTATCTACAGCCCATGATTATCATGTAGCTAGGGACTGCTGCTATTTCTATGGTCATCTACTGGAGTATAAGTCTTGATTCTGTAGTCAATACATGTGTGAATGTGGCCATAAGGCACAGACATATAAAACTCTAACTGTATGATGATAAACTTCAATATTTCTGTCTGGATGGCTCCCCCTCTGGGCTACCGCCATGTTTCTTCTGCTCATTAAAGGGAACCAGACAACAGAGCACCATTCTCATTTTTGACAGAAGTTTGGACAGGAGGAGAGTTGGAGGAGGGTGCAGGACGGGGGATGAGGGTTAATAAGTAGAGGGGGGTACGAGTGGCCCGGCGGGGCTGTCCAGCTGGCTGGTAATGAGGTCGTCCTCACTCCGCGCCACTCTTCGCCACCCGGCACTTCACTGTCCCCTCGTGTGTGTCAAAAGGTTCACAATAGGTTGGTAATGAGAGGGAGGGGTCTCCGCCTCTGCACACATGCTGTCTGTGTGAAGGAGGGGGGCAATAAAGGAGGAAAGTGAGTTTTGAAATACTGTCTCATAAAGCCCGGTAGACTCCAGAGCCACCACTGAGCATTGTAAAAGATAACGAACTCTGAGCTCAGGTGGCAGCCCCAGTTATCTGGAGGGTTGTTACATGGACTCGTTATCAGCCCAGATGGAGGTTCATGTCATAGGTTTGTGTCCTTTAATGTGATATTGACCAGCTAAAGAGGAGTTTTTAGGCGTTTCTGTAGCTGTAGGGAGTTTTCCTGCTTCTGCTGAGATAGGGGTTTCCCTGTCTTTACATTTCTGGAGGAGAATCAGAGGCACAGAGGAGACCACCGCCTCAGTTAAACTTCATTTGGTAGCCTGAGCTTTTATTTGCTTCAATCTATAAACTCACCCTTGAAACCTCTGAATGAATGTTGAATTTTAATATTTGTATCTCAATTTATTTTCCATATTTATGAAATAGGGTAGATCTATTTTGCTGGACTTTTTTATCAGTTACTTTGTTTGTGCTATTGCTTTACACGTTTGCACTTAACCCCTTTGTGATAAATATCCCTTAAAAGAAACAAAATAACCGTTATTGGGATATATTTACCCATAATGCAGACTTATTCTGATAATCAGCTTAATGCCTGGGATGAACGTATTTTAAAGGCAAAATCAAACACGCCATAATATTCCAATTAGTATGTGTAAATGATTTTAAATGTTTGTTGCTGTAATGTTAGGAGGTGCTGACAGCTTGTATTGTAATTCTAGAAAACAGTTAAGTACTTTTACCAATTTCTGTTTCAATGCCATTTAATGTGTGAGTACATCTGTTTCATTATTTATCTTTATTTTACAGCTTTCTGTCACTTATTCTGAGTCATAGTGGGGATTAGAAAAATCCTGTTAGAAGTAGTGGCATAAAAATTCCCTGTTATTGAAAAATGGAACACCATATATCTTCCAAACATGATTTAAATACTCATTTTAGCTTGTTTAAATGCCTGCATAGTGCAAAATATGTGGTTTAAAATGTCACACTTAAGATGACAGTCTCCTTTTTGTGTCATAAACAGAGCAACAAAAAGCAGAAACAACAAAAGAGAGGCAGAGCAAGAGCTACACTGAAAACTCCAACATGACCCCTGAGGGAACTCGAGAGTGAGAAGCTGCTGGACAGGAGTTCTTTTTTTTTTAAAGCTGTATGATAGTAAAGCAGAGAGAATAGAGAGAAGAAAGGGATTATCTTTAAAAGAAGAGCGATTGAGAGGACAGAGGACAGAGGACGAGGAGGAGGACGGATAAGATTCACAAAGATGTCTGATGAAGTCTTCCCTTAGAGTGTATCAAGCTGTGTGGGCAGGTCTCTGTCTTTATCGCTGAAGTCATCATTTAATCATGACTGTATGCAACACACAACCCCGGAGAGCTGGGAGTGCCAGCATCCGTCTGCCTCGCCACTCTTTCACTTCTTCTCATCTTCTATAACGAGCGCGCTTCACTTCAAACGAGAGCACCAATCTATAGGCTTCCAGGATGCTCAAATACATGAAACGCTCAGGGGGCTTTTTCCACACGCAGCTTCTGAGACTGCTGTATAGCCCTAAATAGAGCACTTTGAATGTGATCGAGGACTCAAAGGAATACTGCAAGACTGACCAAACACAGCTCTGTACTTTAACAAGGAGTTTACAGTATGTGCTTGTGGCTTTAGAAAAAGAAAGTTAAAAGCATGGTGTAGTACAAAAGAGTTCTGCAAGATGAAAAGTTTACATGGGTCATATTTTCATCAAGTTGGTTCTCAAAATGTCCAATAAAAAAACAGACAGCTGCAGTTGATTTGTTTGATATTCTATTGCCCATTATTTGAACTTACCTTATCTTGCACATGGGACATGCGGATTAACCCCTAAGCCAAACTAGCACCCCATGTTTTCATTCTTTTAGATCATTTTAATACGGTTAAATTGCTGTTGTGTAATGCTTTGTCAAGCACTATGAGTTTCATCTTTGCATGACAGGTCGTATTGAAATAAAGTTGATTTTATTATTATACAGATACTAGCATCTATAGTAGCTCCTTACACTGCTTCAAATGTGGTATTGAGCCACTTAAGTTTAAGCTAGCAATATGTCAGCTATCACTGTTTTCTAACCAGTAATATTTAATATTTTACTATCACTTGTACTACAGGGATATTCACAATCAGGTCAATATCCGGTCTTGGTATGTAAGGATGTATCTAGTTTAGAGGTCAGTGCTTATGTCAATAACGTACATTTTCTGTATCATTACCAAGTCTTTGCTTCTCATATATTACTAACAGGAATGTCAGCATTTACTAGAAAAACTATTTTTTCCCTCTCAAACTGCTCAACATGGGGTGCAGAGCAGCCTGGCAACTTAAGTGCACCCCATGTACTGAGGCCACAGTCCTTGTCACAGGGGTGGGTCACTGGTGTAGCTCCCGGCCTCAACCCTCTGCTGCATGTCATCCCCTGCAGTCTACTCCCTACATGTCATGTCTATCCTCAGTTGTCCTATCTTATCAAAGCAAAATGTCTAAGAAATAAGGATAAAAACTGCTCAAAAGAATACTTTTGATTTACAAATAAACATGATTATGTTACACAGAGTTACATCTTATGGTATTTGAAGTCTTGAAGTCTTATGAAGTTATAAAAGCCTAAGATAACATCTTTGAATGTCCTGTCATCTAAAATGTAAAAGCCAAGTAGCGCTCCTTTGTCTGTGTTTTGAGTACGACAATCAAAATATCTTATTTCACTACAGTTAAGGATGAATGAAACTTGAAAAATTTACATTTTGGAGGATTAAATAAATACCTTTGCTGTTTGCTTGTAATTTGAGACAGCATTTCTCTGTCCCTTTGCCTACAAGATGACGTTGAAGCATTGTAAAAGTGAAAATATCAATAAAATGAGGTTGGGACCTCCCTGTTGAACTGGTAGTTTTATTTTCCATTTGTAAAAATGGCACAGAAGTGATTCCAAAACCTAGCCTCAGCTGCATAACTCAGATCAATACTGACATCTTCACTCTCTGCAAACCTTTGGCAAGGCCAAAATCTGTTTTGTTGAGGACTGTATTTCACTCAAGGCTACGTCCCCCATCACACTATTGGAAGCTGTGTTGTTCTGACGGCCTGTCTGTTCCCTGTGTTTGGAGGAGAGGTGAGAAACACAATGACTCAGACTGACTTACAGCCTGCCAAGCTGCTGTCAGCCTCCCTAAATATAACTGCTAAACCCATTTGTTACAGTGCAGAAGAGGAGCGTACAGAGAACCTTGGATGGGCTCTGTGTATGTTCTGCTGTTTTCAGATCTAGGTTAAGCCGAGCAGCAGTGTATTGTGGGAAAAAGCTTTTTCGCCATAGTTGCTGCATCGACACCGTCTGTCTGTCCATCCGTCTTTCTGTAGTTAACTTTTTGGATCACCTTGAGATATCTCAGCAGCTATTGGATGATTTACTATGAACGTTTGTACACATGTTGATAGTCCCCAGAAGATGCATCCTTCTATTATTGATCCCAAAATGTCCTCCAGTGTTACTATAAAGTCGATGTGAAGCTTCAAGTAAAATATCTAAACAACTGTTGGATGATATCCAGTGTTTTTCACAAGTATTCATATCGATGGTGTTGATTCATGTTTTAAAAGACATGTTTCAACACCTATAAAAGGATTAGCAAGGTTCTTTTACAGGCATTCATTGTCCACAGAGGATGGATCCTACTGATGTTGTTGGTTCCCTTTTCTCTTATAACACTTTGAGATTAATATTTATGTTTTTTGGATAATAGCCCAACCACTGTTGGCTGATTACACATTTTTTTTCACTAGTATTAATTGTCCTTTGAGGATGCATCCTCCTAATATTGATCCCCAACTTTTCCTCTAGTGCTGCTGAGAAGTTTAATGTAAAATGTCTGAACAACTGCTGGCTGATCACCTTTGTGTTTCACATAATATCACTTATTCATTGTCCCCTGAGGGTGCAACCTGCTGATGTTGTTAGTTTTAAGACTTTAGTGACACTTGGTTGATGCTTTAAGTATTAAGTAACATGTTTCACGACTATTACTAGAACTTTTTTTTTTTTTTGTTACAGATATTCATTGTCCTCTGAGGTGAATTCTGCAGACAGCAATGCTCCTATCTTTTCTTCAGTGCTACACAAGTTGATATTTGCAGTTATTTATGAACTGTCTCAACATCTTTTGGACACATTTTTTCCCAAAGCAATATTTCCAATTCTTTAAAAGAGGTTGAAGACTCAGATGCTATAAAAATCATCTGGAGTTGGCGCTTGGTGCTGATTTGCAAATATTAGCATTTTAATACACTCGATGGTGAGCATGTTAAACAATATGGCTGCTTATCAAATGTATGGTAGCATTGTTATTTAGATCATGTAGCGTTTTGTTTTCTTGGAAAATATATTTAATCCAGTTAATTCATTATCTAAGAAAAACACTACTGGATTATTTTTACCTTGATGTTTATCAGTTAAATTATTTATATATTCTATTTCTATTAATAACTTTTGAAATAACCACAGAGAGACCTAAAACAATGGCAGGAGGTCTGAGCTTGTACCCGTCGTTGAACGATCAAAGGAGAGTCATTTTGAGGAGCATGAAGAAAGCAGCTCCAAGGCGCTGTTTACTTTCATAATTATATGCTCATATATGTACTTCCTTACCTACTCATAGACATCCTACAAACTCAGAATATATTATCTACATGTTTACACCTTCTTCATAAGGGGAATATCGGAACAGGTTATCAACAAAAAAATCTTATAGAAATGTCACCAACTTTGAGAGGTAAGATGCTGCCATTAATCAAGAGTATTTAAATATAGATTTTTCATATTATGCTTGAGATTATGACAAATGTGCTGGTTCAAGATGTCCCTTGAAGTATCTGAAGACACTTTGAGACACACTTTGATTTGCCGCCACTCGGAATGCTCCAGGATGTTAAAAGATTATGAGGTGGCAGCTTTGATACTTGTGTAAATTAAAATATTAGTTCATACCGAGGAGGAATTTCATTTCTTAAGGGTTTCAGACTTCAAAGGGTTGCACCAGAATCAAAACACATTACTTCAGGGTTTCATGGAGAATTGATGATTTCCGTATGTGCTTTCTGTCGGTGATGGTTTGCCTGTCGGTTGGCCCGGTCATTGCTTCCAAAATGCTTTGCGACACGACAAAGATTTTTCAAATGTCACTACATTTGATAGAAACGTACTTTTTACAGTCATCAATTTAAAACTTCTTCCAGAGCACAGGTCAGACCTTGGCCGCTATTCATTCTAGTGATTTCTACCTGAGTAGCAGATATATTTGATGTGTAGAAACCTTCTCATGTCCATTATGTAAATGAGGAAATGGAGCCAACTGCACAGCCGCTGTGTGTCGATAAGCTTTAAATGGACGCGTGTCACTGCAGCATATTTCCATTTACAGCAGAGTCCCTGTGCTTCTCTTTGCCTTCCGCCTGCTCTCCTTCCCATTGGTGGAGTCAGACACCAGATATTAACTGGGTCAATGAGATTCCTTCACACTCCTCCAGCAGGGAACCACAGCAGAGGAGAACGGAGGAGATGTGAAGGAGTCGTGAGAAGCAGAGATGAGAAGAGGAGAATCAGGAGCTTCTTCAAAGCGGGCGCTGAGATTTTGAGAAGAAGAAGAAGTGAGAGAGGAGCAGGAGGCGGCTGCTACGACATGAAACAAACGATGTCTCTCAGACACTGTTGACACATTAAGAATGCAGGCATTCCCAGCTCCTTCTTTTGTAGTAACGACACGCAGAAACAAACGATGTGAGGTTGGAAAACTCTCACAGATAACCCCAGCACCTATTTCAACATGAGTGGGAAAAAGCAAATACTTCTGCTACTTAGATTAAGATAATAGTGTGCTGTGATATTTAAAGTGTTGAGAGGATGCCTCCACAACTTTTTCACTTCCCTCAGCACTAATGATGCACTATGCTAACTATAGCTGCACGGTACAGCTTTAGATTCACTGTCAAGATTTATAGCGTATGGATAAGAGCATCAATATAAGAGTATTAATCAACAAGTCCATAGACAACATGTCAGATGAAACTAATTTGATAATGGACTCATCAGTTTAGTTATATAAATAAAAGCCCTGAACCTGAATGAGACAAAATGTTTCTTTTAGAACTGCAATATTTTCATGGTGGTGCAGTGGGTAGCGCTGTTGCCTCACAGCAAGAAGGTTCCTGGTTCAAATCCCCGCTTGAGCAAGTGCCTTTCTGTGTATAGTTTGCATGTTCTCCACCTGCATGGGCATGCTCTCTCCGGGTAGTCTACCTTCCTCCTACAGTCCAAAAACATGCACACCAGGTTGATTGGTCACTCTAAATTGCCCATAGGGGTGCGTGTGTGCATGACTGGTTGTCTGTCTCTCCATGATGGGCGATCCAGAGTGTACCCTACCTTCCACCCAAAGTCAGCTGGGATAGGCTCCAGCCCCCCGCGACCCCGAACAGGACAAGCGGTTATGATGATGGATAGATATTTTCAATACAGAAAAATCTATTGATTAGCATTTAATCAACTGAGTAATCATTCAGTCTGGAAAATGTCAGTTAAAGCTACAGTGAGGACATTTTAACTGATTTTAAATACTCTCACTCTTTTCTTGACGCTTCTTCATGACCTACAGATTAAATCAGATTATCAGCGATAAGATTGGTTATTTCTATATACGGAATTACAGAGCCTATGTTAGGATGGATTCATCCCAAAAGAAGCTGAGTCCATATTTAGCATGTTGCTAAAGTTTAGCAGTGAGAATAAAGTTATCAATGTTTCGTTCTCACGCTGATACTGGAGCAGGATTAGCAAAAAGACATACGTTTTCAGATGTAGAAACTCTACAAACAGGGCTCTACTAGCTAAAAGAGTTTGGAATTTAAAAGAGGTTTTTTTTGTATTTCTGCTATTTCTAGACTGTGATTACTCAGCTCTTTTTATTTAAAAATATCCATTTTGAAATGATTATGAGGATTTAAATAGAGAGAAGCTCTACTAACAGCAAGATTATTTCGGTCAAGGTCTTACATCATGTCTGATTCCTGCTTCAAAACAAAACAGAGAAAGAAATTAATATTATTTCTGGCACCTGTATAATAATTGCTTTAAAACAATTTTTTGAATGTGGGTACTCAGAAACTAAGTCACATTTGTTTAATAATCCTTACACATTGTAACTCATCAAAACTACCAAATAGTCCTTATAAAGCTGCTTTTAAAGGGACAGTTTGTTCTTTTTAGGTGGGGGACCTACACGCATATCTCATACAGCCCCACTTAAAAAAAAGACAACCATCCCTTTAAGGTTCTTTATTATAGCCAATACTAATATAACACCTCTCCAAAGTCAAGCACAGTCTCACTAGTGTAATCTCAGTGTGCGGTTGGTTAGCACAATAAAATACTCCTACACTTTCATTGTAGAGGAGTTCCTCCAACACGTGTTATGAAATGCGTAGATGTTGTCTTCTCATTGTGTCCTCATAAGATCTGATGTCGAGTCGATCTGTGTGACAGCTCAGGAAATCTGACATGAGACATAACCGGTTCTCACAGAGCAGGAAAAGCACAACACGAAGCATTATCGCTTCCTCGTAATGAAAGATGAACTTATCACAGCACACACAGAACACCTAATAAATCACCTACTGCTTGTGTTATGCACGTTGACATTTCATTAGTTCCATTTCATTACACCTATCAGCGAGTCTTTCTTCAAATGCCAGAGGAGTGAAAAATCTCTCCAACAATCGCTGTTCACTTTCAAACTGACCACACAGAAGCAGCAGCTGCAGTTTTTTCTCCACAGGCTAATACTGTAGCAACAGAGGGTCCTGTCAACCCACCAGCCCTGCTAAACGCTTTAATAAG
Organism: Notolabrus celidotus; assembly: GCF_009762535.1. Lineage (NCBI taxonomy): Eukaryota > Metazoa > Chordata > Actinopteri > Labriformes > Labridae > Notolabrus > Notolabrus celidotus. The sequence continues at coordinate 8,828,870 of NC_048286.1, read as the reverse complement.
GGCTGTGTGAGCAGTGGAGCTGTGGTCGTATCGCAGGCAAACAGGGCCTACAGCCATCTGATTACAGTCATCCTCTTCCTCTCTGACTCTTTGTCTTTTTTTCTCCCTATCTCTCCCCTCCAATCAGAGTCAGCCGAAACATGCCAGGATGTTTTATAACAGGCCTTCTTGTTGGATATATACATGCAGGGGTGCCAATCTCTGGGTCAGAGTCACACTGTGTCACCTCTGATATCAGAAAACAGGCACAGAGACAGGTGGAGATGGACTTAAAGAAGACACTGACCACAATACTGTGTGAGTTAGTTCAATTTTAGTGCTGCAGCAAGAAAGTTTGAAGCATCTGAGGAGGCTTGTTTGTATTCTTAGTCAGGTTAGCTCTTTACTTTGGTCTTAAAACAACTGCAGAATATACTTCAGGGGGGAAAATGGAAGAAGGCGCCTGTGCCAACTGTGAAATTTCAAAAGACTGGTGTAAATCCAGTCGAGTTTGGTTGGTTTTCTGCTTCTCGCTGTGTTACATTACACCTGCGTCACAATTTCCAAAGTCTAATTAAAGCAGAAAGAGAAAGGAACAACCTTCAAGTCCAGTTAAACCACATTCTTATCAGAAAAATGCTCCTCCTCTTTCTTTTCTTTCAGTCTCTGAGATTAATCTCTGTGACTGAGCAACATCAAGAGCAGAGAGCAGATTCTCTTAAATTCATCCCTGACTAAATGTTTGTAAATGCTTTTATCATCCCCTGCTATCAACAATAAAGAAATGTAAGAGGTTACCTACTGTGCTTTATGATTATAGTAATTAGAGGCTTGCATAATGAGAACATGGTGATTTGAAACTGGAGAAATCTAGGACAAGGAAAATGTAGATTTCATGCAACTGAATTGAAAATGTTGGGGTGCTGCATTATGAACGCACGCTTCTGGTAAGGGGGAGGGTGGGGGTACATGGCGTCACGTGACGTCGAAGTGCGGATCCAGAGACGGCTTGTGTTTTTCTGGGACAAACCTCAGGGGGACCGCAAAAAAATCTGCAATTATTTGGAGCAGCCTGTATCTCTGCCTGGCTCCTTCTCCCGCTTGCCTCTCTTTTCGCTGTGTACCAGAGTCTGTGTCATCCTGTGGGCTCATGTGTTGCAATACTGCAACTGCAAAAATGGAAAACTCCTCATGTGGATCATTCTTTCACTTCGATCTTGTTTTTCTGTCGATCATCATTTTTATCTTTAAGGTTCCTCATGTCATGAGCGGATATGGACTTTTTTGACAGTGGTGCCCCAACCAGAGCATGCAGGGGTGACATGAAGTATGTGTGCACACACACAAACCAATAACATCTATTTACCCTTTCTGTCTCCACTAATTATGACTTCTTTGACCACTTAAATTAAAAACTCATACAGACGTTATATTCCTGTTTATATTTTCAACTTCAAAAGCAGCACAACAGAGCGGCAACATTCAGACTTTTCTGAAGCAACTCAGCAAAACTAGGGCTCATTAAGTCTGCAAGTGTGGATATGGTTAACAGAGCGAGCACCACCAGCCTTTGGACCTCCTAGTAGGTTAAAGTCCAAATGCCTGAGCTGGTTACACATCGCTCCAGTCAAGAAGTTATATGCCAGTTTAACCAGACACAGCCTACATATAACTTAATCTCAATTTCTAGATCACAGTACTGCCATGATGTCATTTGTCATCTGTGATTGTTTACATTCTAGTTGTAGAGCATTACGGCAGTAGCCATTATTCTGAGCCCTGGCTAGTGGCGGGTGGCTGCTTTCAGCTCATTTGTAAAAACACTAATCATTCGTTTAACTGACTCATAATTCTAGTGCCGAACAGCAAGGGTTAGGATGTTTAACTGTTTAGCCCACTAAACACGAACTACTAGCTAAAGGACACATGCTACGTTAAAAAATAAATGCAGGTACTGGCAGTCTGTTGCATCATAGCCCAGATAGTTGGTTTTAATGAAGGTACTGCCTCTGACAATGGAAACAGCCAATCATAGTTGAGGATCTTTTGGTGGCCCCGATCAGGTTTGAAGGGGGGCCCATACCACACAAGGCCACCCCTCTGGACACACCCCAGTTAGTGTCATCCTAGGGCAAAGTTGGAGCTTACATTTGTTGCATGAGCACATCTTGACCAGACATGGATTTTGTGTCTTTCAGGCTCACACAGATCAGTCTGTTGCTGATAAGATGGACTTAAAAACATTAATGTTGCAACCACAGACCATTCTGGGTATAGGTTAACAACCAGTGGAAGACCTACAGGGTCAGGTATCACTAGTTTGTATGGAGACACAGAGGGACTAACAGTCAAATCCAGTTGTGTGAAAAGACAGCCACATGTCCACACTGACTGACTGGTGTGGTATTAGCCTACTTTCTCTTAATTACCAGACTGGATGTTACCTGCTCTCGTCAGAATCGATTAGCCTAAGCAGCTGAACCCGGGGAGCACTGAGAACAGCCTCCGCTCATCTTATTACCTGTGAGAGAGACTCACCTCACTGCTATGAAGCAAAAACTCTTCCACTGAGAGCATGAAAGTACCAGTGATAGAAACACTCAAAGACAAGAGACAGAAATCTACACGTACAAATACCACCAGTGCTTTACAATGCATACTCTATGTGACTTATTTATGTGACTGAAAACAATCTAAGTGCGTCTGTACAACGACAGAGAAACTGCAGCTGAAAGTTGCAAGAGAATAACAACCCAGCATGTTGCAGATTCTCAAAAATGCAAATGAATTGTGTCAGTCTTTTAAACTCACATGCTGTATGTGCTCACCGTTTGCACTTGCAGGTAAAAAGTTGCATACAGATTACTCAAAATACCCACTGAAATGTTAATTAATGGCCATTGGATTTTGACTTGTACATCTTCTTTTTTAAATAAGAACATATGACATGCCAAGGTACAGTAAGACATGTGCTGGCAATGCCATGGTTGTCATAATAGTGATAACAATAGCAAACATCAACAACAGATCACTCATTACACTGTTAAACATAAAAATAAAAGCAGCAAAAGCAGTAGTTTTGACAGGCTGAATCCACAAAATGTTCCAGAGCTGCAGAGCTAAACATCAGGACAGAATCCTGAGTAGAAAATCTTGTCAAACTTCTTTCATTATGTAAGCGAACTTGGATTTCATTTTGGCCTTGAGCTGAACTTTCAACCACGATTCACCTCACACACAACATCAGGTGGTGTTAAAAAGAACTGTAGCTTCATCTGAGTATCAGTAGTTCTGCTGTCGTGCTCAGCAGCTTCAAAGTGTGCATGCATCCTGCTGCTCATTTTATATGCAACTCTTGCGAGCAAATACTGCTGGGATAGTTTGTGCATCGTTGCACAAAGCAGTTGTTTTGAAAGGGCTGTCAGGGGAAGTGACTGATGAAATTAATGCGCTGCAGCCAGCCTGCTGATCAGGCTGATGATCACCATTGATCCGGTCGTTGATATGCATGTAACAGAGAAGCCTCTGCAACACTGACTAGTGTCTTATGGTAGGCTGCTGATCAGTGGAACCATGTGCATTGCTTTTTCACAGTCACATCCACCTCTGCTGCATTTCTGATCACTACCACAACTTGCTCTCAATACCCTCTACTGGGATCATTATTCATTTGCCACTTGGCCCAAACAAAGTCCTAAGATTATGTTATCAGCGTTCACTTCTTTATGTGCATGAAAGCAGAAGTTTTCCCATGACCTGCAGCGACCTCACATCAAACAGCATCATTATCCTCTCACCTCTTTGGTCCTCTCCAGCTCGTTCTGCAGAGCCTGTTTGGAGACCTCCATCTCGATGATCCTCTGTCGGAGCAGCTCGTTCTCGTCCTCCGCTCTGCTGCGTTTGTCCTCTACGCTCTCCAGCTCGTTGTGCAAGCGCACAGACACATCTTTGGCCACCTGAGAGGAAAGAGTATGCTCAAGATCAAACACATTCACAGTGCAAACAGAATACTCTTTTATATTACCGATGCACCATTTTATGTATATTTATCTGGGTTAAGATGTTAACAGCCAGGGTCAGACCAATAATCAGGCAGATATCTGTGTAACATTAAACACCCTGTCATTCTCAGCTGATATAAACACTGAAACATTTTTAACTTGATATAGTTTGCCAATTATTGTAAATCTTTTTGGGCTATATCAGAAAAAACAAGCTAGGTCCACTTTCCACTTCAAGTCAGATGGCTCTGATGGTTTTCCTCTGAAGTTAAAAATGCTCTGGGTCACCACTTTAAGAAACTTAAACCCAGCCTGAAATACATATTTCATCAGGCCTGGGATCAGAGGAGAGCTTAGGTACCTTTCAGATTCTGTTTTACAGCTCTACAAGGTTTCAGTGATGAAATTTGAGGCTATCAAAACTGAATACAAACACAAAGTAGTTGGTATTAAAAGCTGATCCAACTTTATACATAAACCCATTGATAGAACTCAGAAACCTTCAAGTCCTGTTCCAGACTGCGCAGCAGCTCTCCATCCACGTGTCCGGTCTGAGCGACCCGCAGGCTCTTCTGCTCGGCCTTTCGCAGGCGGTACTGCAGGATGCGGCAGTTCTTGTTGGAACGGTCCAGTTCCCTCCGCAGCTCCTGCAGCTGGTAGACCTCCTCCTCCAGGTAGCTGTCCCGCATCTCCTCCATCTCTGCCCGCAGCTCGTCCACTTCATCCTGAGAGAGACAGAGGGATACAGAGCTGAAACCTTAAAATCCAAAGTTACCCAAAATGTGTGATTTTTTTTGCAGATCAATGAAAGATTCTATTTAGTATCACTGTATGGTGCTAATAGATCCACCTTTTCTAGAGTTTTGATGTAAATATATTATTTTTATCTAGGATGTCCAGCTAATGGTGAGTATGAATATGCTAATTACATTTCATAGCAGTCTGCCCAATATATTTTATTACTTCCTCTCCACAAACAGACATTTAGACTGGAGGTGAGCTCAGAGGAAAGGTCAGAGGGTCAAAATAATATCCTCGAGTCAAATGTCCTACAAGGAAATCCAGCTGTTACTTTCAAGCTGTCATGGTCAAAAAGAGTAAGGTCTGAAAGTGACATTAGAAGACCAATAAATTTCACTGCTGGAGAAAGAGACAGATCAACCAATGTAACAATCACTTTGTGCTGAAGTACAGCCGTGGTTGTGTCACAAATACTGATGTAGGAAGTATTTTTCTTGTTCCAGCCATTTTCAGCTTTATGGCCTGTGACTCCAGTGGTATTTCAGTACAAGGTGAGTGTGTCTTAGCTATAGACTGTATCAAATGAGGGATGAAATGACAGCTGAAGCTAAAATTATTGCAGCCCCCCTTTCTGACTGGCTGCAGTATAGGTAAAAAGCCTGCCTCCCCTATGTAGTCAGATGGAACATGGGTCAAATTTCAAAATCAACATAGAGCTGAGCAGATACCAGTCATAGAGAGAAAACATGAATAACACTAACATAAGAGCCTTGAAATTGTCTACATCATTGGGTGTCCGCAAAACCAACACAAGAGGCTGTTCTGCTGTAGACTATGCAGACTAGAGGGATCTTTTCTGTATTATCAGTTGGTTAAATGTGTGTTTAAGTTAGCAGAAGAAGGGGGATGTCAATAATGCAGCCTTAGCCAATCCCTAGTGTGCAGAGTCTGGCTCCAAAAACGTCACCAGCACAATATGTCAGCAGCACCACTGACTTTATGATACACAGACGTAGTCTCTGTGACTTCACCCATTTGTTTTTGAAGCATTGTTTCAGAGCCTATTGACGGCAGTAGCCATATTTGGAATGTTGACTCAACCTAGCTTTTGGTCGACCTAACCTGAGGTGGGCTTTTAGCCTCCTTGTTAGCAGCTACCTTATGCCTGCGAGTCAGTCAAGTTAGCCATGCCCATGGTTATGCAAAACTTGTAACTTTAATATCTTCAAAATTAAGGAGTTTTAAAAAAAAATTCACTCCCTGCACAGTGTGTGCAGATAGAGAAATGAGCCATTTGGACCAAAACTGTTTTTTGAACAAGGCTGTAAACATGTTAATTATTGCTGTACAGATCTGCTTTTTTGAATGGGTTTGTATGTGGTTTCTGGTGCTTCTGCAGCCAGCCTCAAGTGGACACTCTGGGAACTGCAGTTTTTAGCACTTTTGTTTTAGCTTATTGTTGGACGCCCCCTGTGGACGTTGCCACTTGGTCAGCAACCTTCACAGGGGGTATTTTGGCTTCTCTTTTGTGAGGTGAATACATGTTGTCCATCTTTATATACAGCTAGTGGTCTTAGCCAATCAGACACCAGGAAACTGCTGATATTTATTATGTGTCATCACCCAAACAAAAATTGTACTCTGTTTTTGGAGAGCTGTTGTTGTTTACTTTAAGCTCAAACATTGAAAAACATCCTTGTCAATAAGAGCACACCTGCTATTTAAGGTGTTTAAGAAGGAGTCTGGCAGGGATGCTCATGGCCTAGCGGTCTAAGCGCCCCATGTATAGAGGCTATAGTCCTCGCCCAGAAGTTGCCAGTTCTACTCCCGGCCAGTTGACCATTTACTGCATGTCTTCCCCCGCTCTCTACTCCCCCATATTTCCTGTCTCTCTTCAGCTGTCCTGTCCAATAAAGGCGAAAAAAGCCCAAAAATATAACTTAAAAAAAAAAAGAAGGAGTCTGGCATACAGCTTTTCTAAAAGAGATGCCATGTAATATACCTTTGTAGATTATACTAATACTTTTATGTGATTACATATCAGTTCCAGTAATGCAAGTACTCTTAGTGCTGATGATGTAAGAGCACTAACTGGCTCTAAGCATCTTATCTCTTGGATTGGATGTGTACATTTTATCATCTCCCATCAACGGGGAACAACCTGGCCTTCAGCAGAGAGGGGGAAAAAACAGATTAATCTGCACTCTGATAGTTTGTTCAGTGATATCAGGGGAATCAGACGCTTGAAGAATCAGTTTGCTCTGTTTATTTCCCCTGGGATGATATTCAGAGGTTTGACTGGCACCTGATGAAAAGACAAATGGATGCTGAGGGGAGTGAGTGTCAATTAATGAAAACTAAATCTATCCTCATTTGGGAAAGCTTAGAGCCCGTGATATGTGAGGAGGACCCAGGAGAAAGGAGCTAATGACCTCGCTCAGGGTCGAAACAATCGATGGCCAGGTTAAAAGCACAGCCACAGGCAGAACGGCATCCTGGGAGAGTTTACACACCGAGTCATCAGCAACTGTACTTAGACTTTTCTTTTAGTGTCTGAAGTGTGGAAATCCTTACATAGTATCTACTACACGCAGTGTTAATATTAGATTTCTGCTGATAAAATCCAGCTCCTTTCAATGTGTAGGAGTAAACCTATTATTTTCATTGCTGTTTTGACTGCCAGTTTTTCCCTTGATCTGTCGTTTATCGTTTGAGTCAAGTTTAAACGTACAAAGAATGAGCTCAACAAAGTTTTTGTAATCCAAAATGACATGTACTTCTTTCTTTTCAAGTTATTTTTTTTACATTTCTCTTTTTATTCGATAGGACAGCTGAAGAGAGACAGGAAATGTAGAGGGCAGAGAGTGGAGGAAGACATGCGACAAAGAGTCGTCCCCAGGAGTTGAACCAGCCACATCTGCAACAAGCACTATAGCCCGTATATGAGGCATGCACTAACACCACAAGGACAAACAGCGCCCCCCAAGATGACATCTTCAAATGATTTTTTTTTTTACCAGCCAATGGTCAAAAACTCACAAACAACACATTTGCGATCACAGATGACCAAACAGAAGCAGATAATCCTCAGATGTGAGAAGTCTGACTAAGCAGAACACAATCAAATCCTGAGGCAAAACATATGCTATTACATCTCTGTCAACCAACTAACGGATGATGAAATAAGCTGAACACGCTGACTATTGAAGATCAGAAATAATCAGTAGCTGTCCTGGAGAAGACTCCAGCAGCATCCAGCTCGACGGCTACAATTTAGGTTATTTTAAATAAAAAATTTCAAAAAATGAGCAGGATCACCTTCTCGAATCAGACATTTTGCAGCTTTTCTTTGTCTTGGCTTAAAGAAAACACTTAGAATAAATTGATTTTTTTAAAAGAAGAATTTTGACAACATCATCTGAGCTTCTATAAAGTTACAACACACATTTTTGCACCTCTCTTTGCTTGGTGAGTTTCAAATAAAGCAAAGGAATACCTCAAATTAAAAAAAGAAATTTAAGAGCGCATAACTCAGCTAAGCCTTGATCTTGGTCCAAACCTATTTTGCAGAGACACTGGTGTTGCAGTTTGGTAAATATTTTTGCTTGTCCAAAATGTAGTGGTGCTTCATCCTTTAACCAGTAAGTTTCATAAAAATCAGGTCAGTAGTTTTGCTGCTGACGCACAAGCAAAAAATAAAGCGTCAATGCTTGTTCGTGAGTCAGATCTGCTATTATTTAGACACTTGTAGAACAATTTTGCCAATATTGTTGCTCGTCATGAGTCAGTACCACGTCGGCTCTTATAACTGGGCTATTCAAAGATCACTGCTGCACCCTGCCACCATATTTCAAGGAAATGCTGACAGTAATTGTGTAAATTAGCCAATTGAGTGCTTGTTTCTAAGTGGGATGACATTTCATTTACACACAGGTGTTTCAGTTTGGCTGACATTATCAGTTGTCCATGTGTCAGATCCTGAGGTTGTTCAGAATCATTGTTACACCCTTTCCACTTGGTTTTATGAAAATCTGGACACTAGTTTTTCTGTAATTCTGCTGACAAACAAAAACAATGACACCAAAACTAAAAACACTATCTCCTTATCTGATAGGCTCCAAATACAATCAAAGTGATCAACATGTTTTCTAGCAGCAGCAGAGGTGGCAGTGATGGGGACTCCCAGACATTTTGGGGGCATGCTGGATGGGGGAGGTGGATGCCTGAGAGTCCCAGCTGGCAGACTGACAGCCAGGCAGGAGGGTGTTTGAACCCAACACACATGGGACATCTGACTGTTATCAACTCCTGTGGGATAAAGCCATTACAGCCAGAGCCAGTAAAGCTGATTAACTCTCTTGTGTTTCTACCGCGCCAAGAGAGAGAGAGAGAGAGAGGGAGAGACAGACAGGCATGCGTGATCAAGTTTGGAATAATACTCAGGGTAACATGCAAATAAACCGGTCTCCCATCCACAAAAGAGAGAGAGAAAAAAACTGCAAGATTGTTTGCCGCATTATCTGTTTGCCTCCCCTCCCCGACTAATGGGGGTAGCCTACTTAAAAAGAGGGGGATGGGATCCTGCATGAAACAGAAATGAAGCTGGATCATCATGCAAAAGGTGATATAATATGATGAAATGCTGGCAAACAAACCACCGATTACAAAGTTCCTGAGTGTGCCACCACATTGAGGTTGTGTTACTTTCTGTGTCCCAAATGCAACAGAGAGAGGAGGGAGGGGGGCAATATTGGAACTTTCTGTCAAAATTTCACACTTCGATGACCTGACAGCTACAATAAAAAAGGCTCAGATCACACCGGTCCGAGCTACTATCCATTAAACTCCCATCAATAAAGGTCAAACTGCAGGGAAGTCCAGGAAGGTTATAAAAGACGACATGATGGATGGATGGAGAGTCGGCAGCGGGGACCTCTTGTGGATGACAGCTGTGCATTAAAGGAAATTAATTTAAATTAAGCTAAATTATTCGTTTTGATTATATTTTCTTATGAAGTAAGCAGGTGGAGGGTTCTCAAGGGCTTTTATCATTTCAACTGGTTAGACATGATGATCGAGACTGAACCTAGGACTGTCCTGTGAAGAGAGTGCTGGGTGGTCTTGGGGAAACAGCTGTATTTGGACCCTAAGATTAAATAAACCTTGAAGAATGTGAGTTTTTAAGTATTACTTCTGAGTAAGATGTCGATTAAAGCAAAAAACAACAATAATCATTGCAGTCTCGTTTTCTATTGTGCAATAAGACACTTTGGGGTCCAAGGAAAGAGCTGCATCTGGACAGGTAGATTAAATGAACCTGCAAAACACGAGTGTTTTAAAACTGATTTTTGTTTTAGGTGTTTATATGAAGATTTTGCAAGAAGTAGCCTCACTTTCTGTCCCACACAGAGACAGCTGTGGCTCCACTTTGGGTCCTGCATCTTAACTATAGATTACATTTTTGGTACAATGTGTCTTTTGAGTTAGAAATTTTGATTGCAAGTTATATGAATGCAGCATAAGAACAAAATAAGCATAGCAACAACGTGTTTCTGTCTGTAACTTGTTGAGAAAACGCCATCGTACCTTGAGGTAGTCGTTTTCAGATCTCAAGTCTTCCACCTCCCGCTGCAGGTCCTCCTCAGCTACATCCTTTTTCCCTGGCAGTCTGGATTGTGCACTTGATGATGAAGGTTTCTCCGGCTTGTTTTTCTCCCCGTGCGCCCCCAGAGCGGGCTGAGCCTGAGACATGCTTCCCTTGGCGGTGGAAGCCTCGGTTGTGCGCAGCGGAGGAGCAGCAGTAGCAGCCGTTCCGCTCATGTCCCCCCGCGGCGGATTATCTGCACCCACCTGATCCCGGTCACTGGAGCCGGTACCGGACTCAGCGTCGCTACTTGCAGCCGGTGCCATTCTTTGCTCGTCCGACAGCGGCTCCGACGGACAGTCTGACAGGTCTGAGCTGCTGTCGGTCTGGCTGACCCGGCCGAGAGGCGCCCCAGTCGGTACCCGGATCGGGGATCCATGGCTGAGAGGGCCCGTTTGAGAGGCTAGTTTCCCCTTCTTGCCTTTAGCGAGGATGGGACTGCTGGTGCTGTCCTGTTTGATGCTGGCGGCTTTGGGCTCGGCTGCTGTATGCTGGGGCAGCTTTGAGGGCTTCTTGGCCACAGAGGACTTTGTGTTACTCTTCACCGGGGCTGGTTTCTCCTTCGGCCCGGGTGTGTTACGTCTGGAGCTGCGGTTCGGATGGGCCAGGGGCAGTGAGGAAGGCTGCTGCTTGCTAAGTTTGGGGGATTTGGGTACGATGGCAGGTGGTTTGGTGGAGCGAGAGTGCACATCCTTGAGGAAAGGTCTGGCCGGGGAAGGCACTCGGTTTAGTCTCTTCTTCTCCAACTGGTGGTTCTGCGGTTTGGTGTCACTGCCAGAGCCATTGGAGCTCTCCATTATACACCGACACCGGCAGCAGGAGGGCGATGAAGGAAACGATCAATCCACAACACCGCGGAAAAGCTCTGACGCGCGACAGCAGAAAAACAGCCAGGTTGCTCTACCTTCTTCCTTGTCGGGTTGGGGATGCGCATCCTGCGTTTGCTGAATGTTTTACTCCATCTCGTGTGCATTCACCAGGTTGTCATTGTAGTCCCCTCTGCCTGGAGCCTCCTCGGAGGAAACGCTGCAATAAAAAAGGGATTACTGGGACGGACGGGATGACAGACAGGTTGCATCCGCAGACAGGGACTCGTAAGGCTCAAGTTAGGAAGAAAAACTGTTAGGCGGAGTCACGTCAGCCCTCCTCTCCCTCCGCAGATCCTATCTCCATCCCTCTCTCACACCGGGCTGTGAGTACTTGGCCCCCCGTGTCTCGTCCCCCCTTCCCACTCCTTCCTATCTGACATGTAAGATCTGCAATCGCTGCGGTGTGAGGCTCGACGCCCGTGATTTTATGCGGGGCGCATGCGCTGCTGCCTCGCAAGCACCCGAGCACACCCCTTGTTTTCTCTAGGACCAGGTCTGACACGCTCTGGTGCGCATGCCCTAATGACACACAGAGACACAGGCACAATTGGCTTATGGACACCTTCACAGGAGGTGCACAGATGGACTCAGAGAAACTGATACCCATCTCTTTCTCGAAAATATCGCGTTAGTCACTCTTGATCGTCAGTTCATCCTCAAGTCCTCCATCTGAAAAAGCTACTTTTATTAGCAAGTACAAACAACATTTCTATGGTATATTTTAAGGATTTGAAATGCTGTTAAACCAAGCAAACTATCATTTTGGTGTACATTGAATCCATTCAGTCACACAGTAAAATCAAGACCATAATCTGGTAATAAATATAGATATCTTTTATTGCATTTCATTAGTTTGAGAATGCCACAAGTTATAAATACCACAAATCTGCTTTTAACATGCCAAAACTTTTCAGACTTGTAACAGGTTTAATACAAAGTACAGTCTTCCATCTTGAAGGATACACATTTGAAATAAAAGCGGGTTTTTAAAATGTATATTGAAAACACTGAGTAGTATAAGGCTTGGCTGTTAAAAACAAAGAACACAGAGTTAGTGCCAAATGCTTAAAGACAAGGGGGAAACAGCAGGAAAAGAATGAAAAATAAAAGAGGAGTTTGTGGTTTTGAAATCGGAGTGATGAAAATGCAAAGTGGCTGTGTATTTGTCCGCTCACGTCGTTTGCTGCTTGATAATCTCATTGCGTGATGTGGTCGTGGTGTCAGTAACTGTTGCTTTGTTTTGGTACATTACTATTCACTTGTTAGACTACAAAATGTGCCCTTTTAAGTCCACAAAAGCTGCTTGGGCTTAAAATAATTCTTCAACAAAAACAGAATTAACCAACAGCGAGTCACTCTTAATCAGGTCAGTTGCATGGGGCCTGTCCTTCAGCAACCTCTCACTCTTTAACTTCAACATGTATAAACAAAACAGAGACTCACAGAGCTACACTGCTAATATTGCATTCATTTACCAAAGTAACAGAAAAATCTAATGATTATGAGCAGCCAAGAAGACAGGAGGCCTTGACATGCATAGCGCAGTCATTCTGCAGGTAATGTCATTGGTTAAAAAATAGAGAGGCCAATTTTATAATTCAAAACTGCTGACTCACTCTGGAACAGGGATGTGCGCCTTTAGTCAACTAAACAATCAAACAATGTCACCCTTGCTCGTCAGCTTACTAGTCAGTTAAACAAAATGATTTATATCATTGTAGGTCCGAAATGCTGGTCAAGTTTTGTCTAAACTGCAGTGCAGCCATCCACCACCAACTGCAGTAGAAACTGCCTTGATACTGCATTGCTCTACTATCCGGATGTTAACAATCACAGATGACAGAGGGCATCTCTTGGTGCGGCATGGTTTGGCTGGATTTTGATCCAGAGAACAGAGATAAAGTCGTCTGTAGGCTGAGTCTACACTGTTATAACCACTCGACCGAAGCAATGCATGTGGACATTAACCTGCAAGGAGGACTGAAGCTCAGCTAACGTTTAGCCGTGTCAGACTTGTTATATCCCTTCTCTGGAAATCATTAATTTCCTCTTTAAAGCTCCAGTGAGGAACTTTCTATTTGTGCCACTTTTGGCGCCCCCTGTGGACAAGCCAGTACATCCTACAAGAAAAAAACAACAAATCAAAACTCTCCCCTCTCTCACTGGTTACAGGTATTAAAAAAAACAATATAGAAATTGTCAGTCTTTTCCTTGATGGTGTCGTATATTCCAGCTTGTTTCCTAGCCAGTCAAACACTCCTCACAGGAGCTTTAACTTTTGGGAAGTTGTGGTTTATTCCTTTGTTTCAAACTACCCAAATTGAGACTACCAAAATGAGCCATTAGAAATCTAACATAAAACCTTGCTGCGCAATTTTACTCTCCCAGATATATCTCAGTTTAAAAGAAACATCGTATAATACGAAACACTTTGCAATATTAGTAACACAACCAAATCAAAAGTCAAAATCATGTGTCTGCACTAGCTCTGTATTGCCCCCTATTCCACTACAAAGTCAGCCTCACATGTGGAGGATAACTCAGGGGGAAACACAGATCCAGATCAATCAAAAACTACATTACCCATCTCTCCTTGTATTACAATCAGGTGGAAGAGTTCAGAGCGGCAATTTTAGTGGCAGCATGTATCTTTTATTAGCATCTATAAGCTGTGTACTCTCGTTTCTCTTTATGTCAGCTAACTAGGTAAGTTGAATTGTAGTGCAAAACTTTACAATTTATACAAACAGGATATTAGCCACTCCGGACTCTTGAATACCTTAAGGCAAAGGATAAAAACTGATATGATCACCACCACACTACTACCTTCTGCTGGCAAGAAAAATCTGCACCTTTGTCCAGTCATTACTGCAACACAGCCTATTTACATCATGTGCTTTTGTTTACCTCAAGTCAACTCATCACTCAGTAATAATACCTAAAGATAAGAGTATAAAACTACTGTACCTCGACCCAGAATTTAAGCTAAGCTGCAGTGATGTGAGATATTGTCTTCCCTTTCAGTAACATGATGCAGAGATACCAGACATTCAGGGCAACTCACACAGCGTCAAACTTAGTGTGCAGTATTTATGTTGACTGTTTATTAATAGAAAATGGGAAGAGAACAAGCTGTAAGGCCCTCAGTAATCCCTCTCCTCATTAATATGCTACCAGAGGGCTCTCTACCTCCAAGGCACCTGTGGGACACAGCTAGCCTAACTCTGAGGAATGAGGTAGTCGGGGTCAAGTGTAGACAGACTGGTGGTAGGAAGTGGGTGATTTACGAGGCCTAAGTGTTAGTGTAGGATATGTCATAATGTGCAGTTACAGGGGAACAGGGGAAGATAATACTGTTTGTATACAGAGTACATGCATCATCAATCAGCAGTCAGTAACTCCACACTGCTGATGTATGCTGCCCTCTGGTGGTCAGATTGGTACTCTGCATATGTGAGCTGTGTGTGTGTGTGTGTGTGTGTGTGTGTGTGTGTGTGTGTGTGTGTGTGTGTGTGTGTGTGTGTGTGTGTGTGTGTGTGTGTGTGTGTGTGTGTGTGTTTGTGTGAGAAGGATTGGGGAACCAATGTGGCTCTCAGCAGCAACGCATGCGAGGAGGCGGTAACTCCGGAGGCACTTCCGGTTCAGGCTGCAGAGACAGGACGCTGTTGGAAAGCTCCTTGTTGGTAACTTCAAGAGGCATCTGAATCAGGAAAGAGCCAGAGATCACAGGGGTTACAGAGTGAAGGTTACTTCAACATGCTTGAGTTAATATACACCATGACTTTTTGAGCTTTGAGAGCTAGATAAGCTAAAACTATTATAAAGAAAAACTGAAATCCAGGATATACATTATGAATTCCTTTTTGGCTGTGCTCCCTCGTTGGTTTAAGTTTGTTTTTTTCCTTTAAGTTTTTTTATTTAAATTTTTTTTTTTCCTTTTTTTTTTTTTGGAGGGGGGTTCATTTTTCTATTTCTATTTTTATAAAACCCCAGAAAGGTTCCTTTCACCCAAAAATTGGCTTTATTGCCTATCGACAGTACATCCTTTATTATGTATTTATTATTTATTATGATATTGCTTTTCATGTGATAAAGTCAATAAAAGCTTAAATAACAAGAAGAAAATTTTAAGTCTGCATAGAAGTGTACTAAAAATGACAAGATTTTAACAGAAAGAGGATTTACATTAGGAGGAAGACTTTCAAAAAGGCCGTAAAAAATCTCAGCCGAGCTTAAGCCATATTAATCTATAACCAAATAGAGCTACTTATAAAAAACACTTTTTTTAAAAAAATTGTAAGTATCTAATAATCACGATGACTGGGTAATAAGTGTCACATTTATTGTGTTCAAGACAGTATTGTGTTGATTTGAATAGCCACAGCTTTCCTTTCATGTCTGTGAAGTCTGAGTAATAATGAAATCTGAGCTACAGTATATCTAATCATTTATATAAATGTGCTCGCATTGTGTGATCAGAAGCTGTCTAGACAGTTCGAGAGGTGAAAGTCTTTCGACTCTTTAGATGAAATAAATGGAAAGAGTCATAGTTTGAATATATAAGAAAAATCAGTGCAGTGCAGTCTCAGGCAAACCCTATTTATGACATTCTTATAAATTCTAACTCAGATATATGTAAGAGTGGAAAAGCTTTTCTTTTTTAAATTTACTTTTCATTATAACCAAGTTCTCTGAGGCGCTCCCTCTGCCAAAAGTTAGTTTCATATTTAAAAAAATAAGAGTGGAAATATCATCCCTTTTTAGAGGGATTCAGCTGCTTACACACTAACCTTGCTGAGGATGTCATCCACAAGCTTCAAGAAGATCTCGTCGACATTGAAATTATCCTTGGCACTAGCTTCACAGAAACGCATTCCGCTTATTCTAGAGGCAAACTGTAACACAAGGAGAGTCAGATTAGTTAAAGATATCACAAATCTCTATAACTTTCATGTTAGAATATTACTGAACATTGTCTAAGTTTAAGTTGTGGAGACAAAGCAAAGCACACAACGTATATATTCAAAGACAAGAGGCTGATGTCTTCATGCTTTAGACTGCACCACTGTATTAGAACTAAAGATGTGGTTTTATGATAGATTGGTGAATGAGAGTGTGTTTGTTTAACCGACCCTCTCTCCTTGCTGTTTGGAGATGATCCGATCACTCTCACAGTCCAGCTTGTTCCCGACCAGAAGAAGCTCTGCTTCCTCTGAGGCATACTGCCAATAGATAAAGAAACAGCAGAGAAGAGACACATCAGGAAATCACCAAAGAAATCTATTCAGCATGTTTGTTCAGCATGGAAAAGAGCATCAGTACAGAACGTACCAGGTAAAATACATCAGTAGATACAAGCTCATTAAAGACATATTATTGGTGTTGGTGTATTATCATCTGATGGAACAGATGTAATGTTTGATTAAACCTAGAGTCATTATATTTCAATATCTTTTTGCTTACTTTCACTTCTTCTTTACCTCCTTTTTACCTCTGAGAAGTGTTGAGGTTTTATAAATGTTGCCTAAGATTTATGGTCAACGTCAAATTGTTTCATTTCGTAACTTCAAAATCTCCTTTGTGCTAGCTTCTGATTGATGATGCAATACTTTGACTCAGTTCAAGGTTATCATCAGTCAAACCAGTCTCTGCTGTCATCTAATTGGATGATAAGGTAGGATATTCATATGCTGAAGTGGTGTGATGCTGCCAAGACGCTGATGAAGGGTGGACACCGCACAAAGTTGTAAACAAAGAGAGCGAGATATAGTTTGGGGAGTTATTCTTAGAAGTTGCACCTCTTTTTACACTTTGTTAGGTGTTTGGAATTTTTTTCAAAACATTATGGAGTAATGTACTTGATTCTGACGTCAAACTCTGTGTGAGATACAGCAGTGTTTAAAGACTGATCAACGGAAAAGAAAGTGTCACAGACTGACAGTGACGAGGCAGAAACACTCAATCAGGTGCTGCGCTGAGTCATGCAGTCCTGTTCACTTTGTTTTACTTCACTATCAGTGGAAATGTTCAGTTTAATGTGAGTGATCACAGCCCAGTTAACTCTTTTCATGAAGACAGAGCTAACTATTGTCATGAATGCAGCTCAAACTGTGAGCCTAAAAGAATGTTTTCAATGAAAGTAACATGAGCATTTTTATACGGGTTCCAATCTGTTATAACTTTCCTCTCACTATACCTTATCCCTTACATATCCTATAAATATTAGTATTGGTATCTGCCTCTAAAGCCCTTTATAACAGATTTTTAGCCAAGTGACCCCCTGAATGACACCTCTCCCTCATCAAACTGCTGCCACTATTAGTGAGATTATAGCCAAAGAAGAGCAGCAGGATTAATGACATGCTCACTGGCGAGGTCATTTAATTAACATTTTACACAAACCCTCCTGCCAGATACTTAGAGTCCAAAGAATTGCTCTGTCACTGGGCTTCAAGAGACTGGAGTTATAACACCCATGAGTCATGTCTATCACATAATAACAGCAGGAACACAGAATTGCCTCATCCTGGCAGCTGTTTACCTTGTCTATCATTTTCATCCACTTGGGCAGATCGTCAAAGGTCTCCTGCTTCGTGATGTCGTACACCAGAACTATTCCCTTTGCACTTCGGTAGTAGGCTGAGGTGATGCTGTTGAACCTCTCCTGACCAGCAGTGTCCCTTGATGAGAAAAATAAAAAAGACAGTAACTAATGAGTGTGTGCAGTCGATGCATTATCACCATGACTTCTGAATAACAAAACAGCTGATTGGCTGATATGATCCAACAAATTTTAAATCTATTCAAGATTTTGATGAGTAAAATTATGATGTTTCATGTCTGAAAATCCACACATGTTGGATAAATCACCTTCCTGTTGAGTCAATGGGATTAATTAAGAAAACTATGTGATCACATAGTTTATCCTTTTTAGTTAGTATTAATTAGATTACTAAATCTGGTATTCACAGTATCATCTAGTTAACAGACTCCAGAAGAATAGTTCCTAAATGAAATACCTACAATCACGTCTACTGCAGTACAAACCAGTATAAATACACACTCATCAATGGGGTACACAACTGCTGTAGTTGTGTGCAGGTTAATCTTAATGGTGTATTTATCAATAACTCTGACACCTCCCTTTGCACCCAGAAGAGGAAACTGGAGTACAACTAGATAATCAAAGACAATAAAGCAAAATAAAATGGCATTTACATCTGAATTGTCTCAATAGGAGGAGTGATAACTGACGAAATAATGCATGTTATTAGTTGTTATAAACTCTTTATAGCATGTTTATATACTGTTCCCAAATACTGAATGTTAAATGATAAGTTTAGTTTTCTTTCTGAAGGAATAACATCCATCATAGGTTGGTCAATAAGAAGCAAACACTGTTGATATTAGATTTATTGACCCCACTACTTCATCAGGTTTAGGAAAGTAACTCCTAATTTAAACACACAGAGGTATAAATATATGTATGAATTAATGTATGAGCTCCACTAGCAGTCAATGTTACTGTACCTTCAGATAGTCTCTCCCCGTCCCCCATGTGAGTCACAGTCAGGCTTATGAGCAGCACAGCGGACAGACACACAGCGGCACAATGGCAGGGTTAGGTCAGGCAATGGTGGAACTTGATGTGAGCAGTTCAACAAGAGAGACGAGACACACTGAGGACGGCCACCCTGAGCGGACAGGTCGAGGTGGGAAGAGTAACAGGGACACAGTGGGATGCGGGGGTGGGAGGTTGGAGGTGGATGGGTGTGTTAGTGAACACTACAGATGTGTTAGTGAAACAAGCGATGGAGTTCCTGCTTCTTCCCCCAGTATGAGGCTCTAAATGAACAGTTATTCTCTGTCAAAACCTGTAATTAGTGGCGTGTTGCTGGGTTTTACTCTTGTTGGACAAAAACACTGGATGTTTTCAAAATGTAATTAAGGTTTAGTTGAAGTCACAAGACAAGTAAATGCATGATAGAATCAAACCAATGAAAGAACATCCACTGTGTGTCTGTTATAGACGGATACTGTGGGCTCAAGACCTCTGAAAGAAGACACACACCTTTGGTTTTCTTTTTTTTTTTTTTTTGTATTTTTTTTTTTTTTTTTTTATTTTTTGGCTTTTTTTTTTTTTTTTGCCTTTTATTGGATAGGAAAGCTGAAGATATACAGGAAACACGGGGAGTAGAGAGTGGGGGAAGACATGCAGGAAATGGTCGACCAGCCGGGAATCGAACCAGTGACCCCTGCGACGAGGACTTTAGCCTCTATACGTGGGGCGCTTAGACCGCTAGGCCACCAGCGCCCCCCACCTTTGGTTTTCAAACGTTTATAAGAGTAACGCAACTCAACATACTTTGTACGATGGAACTGTGGACTGCTGTACAAGTAGCAAAGTACAACCAGGTGCCAGTCCAGAAGTTCAGAATGAGCATGTATTGTGTTAAAGAGTTTACACTGTCCTCACAAACCAGCAGCGGTTGCCTGTGCAGCAACAATGACATGATCCCTCTCCTACAAACACCACTTATAATTTGCGTCTTTTGAAATGTGGGTCACAAGCTCCAGTGGCTTTATTTGAACAAGGTCTCTGCAAAGCTGGCAGAGGTTTGGCCCACTCACACATTAGATATATAAACTGTTTTAATGTCACATCATCAGGCCGGGTCAAGTATATAACACATGAAAGGCAACTGATTTGGCAATCAGAAATAAATAGGGATGCACAATATTGGATTTTGCTGATATCCTGTATGCCGATATTTTCAAACTCAAGTCTCCTCTGTTCTGTGATTTACTTGTTGTTGTCGCGAAAGTCTATTTCCTTTTCATTTTTACTTTTCAGAGACTCTTGATGCTGTTCAGGAGATGTATTACCGACATTGTAAATAGTTATTCTGCTGTCTGTTTCTGACACTACAAAATACACCACTGCAGCCTACACGCTGAAGCTCCATGTTGGGGTATGTAAGCTGTCGTGTGTGCATGATGAATGTGTCACCTTATTGGCAACACATATAGAAATTGTCTGCTAATACCCCTAATTATCTGTTTAAGCTTGATCGGCAGATATCAATATAATGCAGATAATATTGTGCAATGTAAAACTTGCATGGAAGCTTATTTTCCCTTCTCCCTACAGTGCAAAGTTAAGATGATCTCATTCAGCCAGCAGTTAGTAAGAAAAGCCTGCAGAGTGATAGGACGGACACAGGAAATGCTCCATGCAAAGGAATACAGGAACTGGAGACTTCTGTCCAATTACTCACCATATCTGTAGTCTGATCTTCTTCCCTCTCAGCTCCACTGTCTTTATCTTAAAGTCAACTCCTACAAGAGGAATCAGAAACACACATGTAGATATGCACGTGTACCAGTATATCTGTCTTTATTCTTTGGAATGCTGTGCATGAAGAAAGTTATCTCCTTTGATAACAATAAGTTACAAAATAAGACAGCAACGTTTTCACACAGACTGAGGTGACTGCCAAATCATTCCCTCCTCGATCCCTGGGATCAGAGCCAAAAGTCTTAATGACAGCAGCTCTCAGGGCTCGGTAACTGTGTCACAGGAATGACAGGCTGCAAAGTGAAGCTCTGGCAAAGCAGCTGCTTCTCTGTGTGACTATTTTGGGAGGGTACACTATGACTGTTGTTTTGGTCACAGGACTGTTTATCAAATTCCAAATAAGGCATATGATGATTTATATTTCTCTAAACAAGCAGAAACTATATCTATGATGCAGGAATATGTTACAAGCAACTTTTAATTTCAGTAGAATACTAACTACTTGACTACAGTTCATGTGAACAGGTGTTTCATGTAGGTTTGCAAGGTGGAAATGTGTATGGCTGTTGAAGAAATTGTGACATTATTGAATTAATTATGGCCTCATCTAAATAAACATAAAAGGCTCTGAAGTAAGGAATAAATCAATAAATTACAGGGTTTTTTTCAATGTCGATGCTATCAATTGAGCAATTAAGTTATGAAATGTATTGATTATTAACCCAGGGTCTAAAGGCTCTTTATATCAGGTTAAAAACAACAAAACAAACACTTTAACAGGTGTTTAAAGATGTGTTTGCCCAGTAACACCTTAGCAACATGGTCCATTAGCTGAAACGGTTTCCTCAGTGACAGCCATCACCGTTAGCTTAAGTTAGCCACCTACAAACAGAAGTATAGCCTCTTTCTAGTCGCTTCATTGAGTAGAGAAAAACATTTAAATGTTATAGCATTCAGCACGTTAGTCAGAGTATCTGCTCTCCAGTAAGTAGACAGAGCCCAGCTATAAAAAGTTGACAAAAACAAGTCCTTGAACGCCTCCTGTCCTCACCAACTGTCGACTTGCAAGCTTCGCAGAAAGTGTCGTCAGTGTATCTCTCCATCAGGCTGGTTTTACCAACACCACGGGAGCCGATGATGATGATTTGAAGTTTAAAGTCAGCAGGTCTGGGAGGCATCTTCCTGCGGCGCGACTGAGCCCCCAGAGCGGGGGACGAGTTCGCGGAGCCCCCGCCACCACCGGCGGCCCTCCGCGGGATGTCATATCTCGGATCCATCAGAAACTCCACATTTGTAATTACAAGAAGAATAGACACTTGCGCTATTAAACGAAATACACTGCCTACGATTTACAACTTTCTTGTGTCCTTATAGGAGTTCTAGAAAGTTTGTCACTAGCCGATAGTTGTTGTTGTTCAGCCATTAGAGACAGGAGACGTCATGACGTCATTGACCGGAGACGTCATCGCGGCATTGCCCACACTTCAACACGCTTCCGGTTCCGCCGCTTGTCTATTATTTTCCAACACGTTATTTTTCCTAAAACAAACAGGAACAATAACCACCTTTGTTTGAATCTGTTTCTGTTTCAAAATCTCAAATATAAATCATGAACATGCCCTGTATTATTGTCAGTCTACAATGTAACTGATTTTAAAAATGTTCAGAGCAGAACCTCACACAAATGTTAAGTCTTAATGGAATGAATGGATAGTGAACATCTCGAGCAGGTGCGTCAAACTCATTTCAGTTCAGGGGCCACATACAGCCCAAGTTGACCTGAAGTGGGCTGGACCAGTAAAATCATAACATAATAACCTATAAATAACGACAACTCCAAATTGTTTCTTTTGTTTTAGTGCAAAAAAGGTACAAGTACATTATAAAAATGTTCACATTTAATGAACTATCTTTGTACATAAACAGCTGTTGTATTTTTTCATCATAATGAGTCTCATAGTGGGATATGATCATATGGGATGTGATATTCTTTAAGGACTGAAACCTGCTGAGAACACACCAAGCACACAGGTTTCCAAATCACCTGACACAGAGTGTAATGTTGACAGCAAAAGAACAGATAAGAGTATAATAATAAAGAAGGTAAAGTTGACTATTAAGAGACTGATATAAGATATAAGAGATTCTTGCCTCTGCTGCATATCTAAAAGATCCAAATCAAATCCAAATCAATTAAATCATTTAAACCAGTGGTTCCCAAAGTGTGGGTCGGGACCAAGCGGCAAACTCCGGTCTCAAACGATGAAGCCAATGCGGAGGTGTTATAAACTACAATACATCGAAAATCCGCTTGAGGCTGGCTGCAGAAACACCGGAAATCACATTGATATGAATGGGAAAAAGACAATCTTTAGACCTTAAGGTCTATGGTCGGGACCATAGACTGTATAAAATATGGATGTAGTATCCGTGACGTCACCCATCTGTTTCTGAAGTGCTGTTTTGAGACCAATCGGCAGCGGCAGCCATATTGTCTTCTGTCGAGCCAGTGTGACGTAAAGAGGCGGGCTTTGAGCCTCCTAGCCAACAGCTGCAGTGTTCCTGCAGGCAGCTGTGTCTCTCATTGGAAGACTAGTAATCTCAATATCTTTGAAACTGTCACGTTAGAAAAAAATTCACCACCCTCACAGTGGGAGGACATTGAGAAATGAGCTATTCAGACTACACTCGTCCTTTGTACCAGGCTGTAAACATATTTATTTCTGCTGCAAAGATCGTCTTTTTCCCATTCATGTGTATGTGACTTCCGGTACTTCCGGAGCCAGCCTCAAGCGGATAGTCGAAGAACTACAGCTTTTAACACTTCCGCATTGACTCATATTTTTAGACCAGAGGTTGCAGCTTGGTCGGGACCCCCTGGGGAGTCGGGAGAGGGGGTCCTGAGATGTCTTCCAGAATGTTTTTTTTTTTTAATGATCTAAAATAGTACACTTAAAACATTACAGCAAAAAATATCGCCAAAAATAGTAGCTAACCTTGAAATTAAACCTTAAAAATTTAAAATGTAGTAAGTTTTCTGCCTTTCTTTTTGCCAGATGACTCCTAAGTTTAGGGTTAGTTAACAGTTAATTATTAAAAGCATCAGTAGCAGTAGGTTAATTCATAGAAACACAGCCGCATGTTCATATATGTAGGCTAATTTTCTCCAGACCAGCTAAATTAAGCTACATTATTAAATCACTTTGAGGGACAGTGGGGGTCGAGTCTTTGGCATCTATATTTTGGGGGTCGCGAGCTGAACATTTTGGGATCCCCTGATTTCTTATAAGCTTTTGGCCTCTCTGAAGTTCCTGAAGAGCTGGGTAGTTGCCAGATATGTGATGTTGACTGCACCAAAATTCAGTCACATGATAAATTGTACTGCATATACAGAGCAAATGCAGGACAACATTCACAGTGGTTGATATGTTTCACAGTTAAAATACAGCAGGGTGCTATCTTCTGTCAGAAAACACTATTCACACATGTACAGGAAGAATTTGCAAAGAGATAAGTGGCAGCACTCAGCACTACTGCAACCAGTGTTTCCCATTACAGCTCTATTTGTCCTCGGCGGCATCCGTAGCCTGCGACATAGAGTGACGTAGCGCCCGAGGAGGAGTTCCTGTGTTAATCCAAACATCGACGAAACCAACATTCAGAGCTATACAGCGATAACGAATCTGTAATACCCAAACTACGTTCATATCTATTCACGACATGGCTGCTCAGAAGATAAACGAAGCCCATGAGCATATAGCTAAAGCTGAGAAATGGTGAGTTACGATCAAAAATGTCGTTTCATTCCTGCAGTTTGATTTACTACTGATGTTAGCAAGCTAACGTCAAACAGGCCACTGTTTTCACTAAGGTAATACGATGTAAATGGACAAGATTACGCATCATGAATACAATGTGATAGGCAGTGATTGAATAACATTCTTGTCTTGTGCTGTAATTGTGAATAAACAATGATGATGCAGGTTATTCTGCTTGTACGAGCCGCTTTTAAATTGCTTGTCATCATGTTTTGGCAGCTTAAAGACAAGTCTGACAAAGTGGAAGCCTGATTTTGACAGTGCTGCATCGGAATACGCAAAAGCAGGTACAATCATAAACAAGTATTGTTCCTTCAGTTTTATTTTCTGCCACAGTTTTGCTGACTACTCGTGCTGTTGTTTTCAGCTGTGTGCTTTAAGAACGCGAAGCAGTACGACATGGCAAAGGATGCTTACCTGAAAGAAGCTGAATATCACACTGAAAACAAGACGTATCCTTTTCTGTACCGATGGGTGTATACCATGACACAGCTGTCTGTAAGTCTGATGTACTTTCCTTAACTCGTCCTGCAGGCTTTTTCATGCTGCAAAGTAAGTATCATATGTTACCACTGTCCTAGTATGATATAGATACACAGACAAAACCTCTCTTATTCCAACTCTCTCCCTTTTCCTCAGGGCTATTGAACAGGCTGGTATGATGATGAAGGTGAGTTTTGTCGTCAATGTAAACATTTAACTATTAAAGAAGTGGCTGGAGATGAGGCCTCTGCAGCAGATTGTAATTTTATCATGTTTGCACTTCAACAGGAGCAAAGAAGATGCCAGAGGCTATCCAGTACATAGAGAAAGCCTGTATGATGTACATGGAGAATGGGACTCCTGACACTGCTGCCATGGCTCTGGACCGGGCTGGAAAGTAAAAATATCCCCTTATTTCCTACACTTAAGAAAGATGAATGCATCTAACACTTAGCTGTCATGTACAGTTTGTCTAACTACGCATTACAATTAAGTTTGCACCATTAAGACTCACTGCACATGCTTTAATGTTTGTATTATGAATTCCCGTTTGTTTCTTATTGTCTGGCAATGTGCCCTTTGAGTTTTAAGGACACTCCTGCTTCAAACAAGGGACACTTTAGCAATGTACAGCAAGCTAATGGACAAATGAGGTGGGCTTTCTGTAAATCTAAAACCCTCCGTCTTCCCTTTCTCCCAGACTGATCGAGCCTATCAACCTAGAGAAGGCTGTGGACCTGTATCAGAAGGCAGCTGGAGTATTTGAGGTGAAATTTAGCTCCCAGAACTGGTTGAATCATTTTACTGAATGTTAATTTCTGTCACAATATATTCATATGTTTCCTGTGTGCAGAATGAAGACCGCCTGCGCCAGGCAGTCGAACTCTTAGGAAAAGCCTCAAGACTTCTCGTGAGATTAAAACGGTAAAGTAGGAAAGGTTTAGATGGATGGGACGTTGACACTTTTTACTTAGGTTGCCAAAATTGTAGGGGTTGCTTCTTGATTTAACATCAAATCAGTTAACATAGTGACATAGTGATACAAAGTAAGAATTTCCCTTTGATAAAGTTGTTAAAACGAAGGCCTCTGATCATTTGAATAGTCTTCCTCTGCCACCCAGATATACAAAGTAACATGTTTGATTCCAGATACCTTGATTTACTTCCTCACTCGTCTGTTGTCATCTCTCACCAGGCTGGTATGAAGCAGCAGTGGCACTGCAGAAAGAAAAAAACATGTACAAAGAGATCGAAAACTTCCCCATGTGCTTCAAGGTCTGTGGTTTGTTGTATTGGTGCCATACCTTTTTCCCTATACAGCTTTATTTAAACATCACCAGAGTCAGTTTAAATTGACTTCCAGTTCTGGTTAAGTATGTTGTGGTGTTTCTGCAGACTACACAGCTAGGTCTGTTAAATTTCCATCAGCTCAGCTATGTATAACAGCAGTGTCGATGAAGAACAATCAGTGCTCTATCACTATAACATGTTGAACATAGTGCAGCACAGTGTTTGGCACTCTTTCAGTTTTTGGACCTTGTTGGATGATTTTTGAGTTGTTTCAAAGAAGTTGTCTGTGGTGATTGTGTATTTGTAGACACGGGTCCAAATGTTGTTTGAGGTGTCATTAAAGGGATATTTCAGTTTTTTTGAAGGGGGTTCGTATGAGTTACATTGCACTAGTACTCCTGCGAGCCACAATGAGTGCCGGTGAGCTCTTCCCCTTTAATGAGCAAATTCCCAGATGACCAGCAGGCAAGCTAGGCTACAATTTTCTGCAGACGGGGTCACCTCTTTCTCGTAATTTCGCTAAAGTTGAGAAAAAATGATCCAGGCACTCATCACAGTGCAATTGCATGCATTACTAGAAAAAATGGCAGCTCTTGACTTTGCCGTCAGAAACCCCCTTTGTTTTGGAACTATTTTCGGACGCACCTCGCAGACCGGTGTTCTTCCACTGCCTGAACACAGATACACGCTGATCAGCTGGATCAACAAGCACGTAACACTTAAAAAAAAATGAAATATCCCTTTAAGCCAAAAAAATACCAGATGTTAACAGCTGTTTTGAACCAAACCCTTACCTTGGAACTGTTCATTTTGGTGACTCTTAAAAATACAGCTTATTATTTATTCAGTGTTTATTAACTATATATTTTTGTTCATTTCACTCTTCAGAAAACAACAGCTCAAGTGCTAATTCACCTTCACCGAGGGGATTACGTAGCGGCTGATAAATGTGTCAGAGAAAGTTACAGGTATGTTGCATCACGCTCTGTCATCTCTGGGATCTGTTACCCTATAAAACAGCGTGGAACTGCCCTTTACCCATAAAATCTCACTCTGTCCCTGCCAGTCTGCCCGGCTACAGTGGGAGCGAGGATTGCGTTGCCATGGAGACGCTACTGCAGGGCTACGACGAGCAGGATGAGGACCAGGTGTACCGGGTGTGCAACTCACCTTTACTGAAGTACATGGACAATGATGTGAGTAATGTCAACCCTTACAGATAATTAACTGCACTGTATGTGTATATACGAGAGCGTCTGTAGTTTATTCAATGGTATTTAGGTTTTTTCTTCATAAGTATTAGTTTAATATATTTAAGTTGACTTTTAGCTAAAGTGAAAACAAGTCAATTTTAATGTTTAAACGTTCTTTTTCAATGATGAAAAGAGTGACAGTATTTCTCACAGTGTGCTTACAACAAGCTGTGCCTGCTTTCCAACTTACAATGCTAGCAACAATAGCAATAGGGTTAGGGTTGTGATTAGGGTTAGGGTTGTGATTAGGATTAGGGTTGTGATTAGGGTTAGGGTTGTGGTTAGGGTTGTGATTAGGGATAGGGTTATGATTAGGGTTAGGGTTGTGATTAGGGTTAGGGTTAGGGTTGTGATAAGGGTTAGGGTTAGGGTTGTGATTAGGGGTTAGGGTTGTGATTAGGGTTAGGGTTGTGATTAGGGATAGGGTTATGATTAGGGTTAGGGTTGTGATTAGGGTTAGGGTTATGATTAGGGTTAGGGTTGTGATTAGGGTTAGGGTTAGGGTTGTGATAAGGGTTAGGATTAGGGTTGTGATTAGGGTTAGGGTTGTGATTAGGGTTAGGGTTGTGATTAGGGTTAGGGTTGTGATTAGGGATAGGGTTATGATTACGGTTAGGGTTGTGATTAGGGTAAGGGTTGTGATAAGGGTTAGGGTTGTGATAAGGGTTAGGGTTGTAATTAGGGTTGGGGTTAGGGTCAGGGATGTGATTCGGGTTAGGGTTGTGATTAGGGTTAGGGTTAGGGTTGTAATTAGGGTTAGGGTTGGGGTTAGGGTTGTGATTAGGGTTAGGGTTGTGATAGGGTTAGGGTTAGGGTTGTGATTAGGGTTAAGGTAAGGGTTGTAATTAGGGTTAGGGTTGGGGTTAGGGTTGTAATTAGGGTTAGGGTTGGGGTTAGGGTTAGGGTTGTGATTAGGGTTAGGGTTGTGATTAGGGTTAGGGTTGTGAATAGGTTAGGGTTGGGGTTGTAATTAGGGTTAGGGTTGGGTTAGGGTCAGGGTTGTGATTAGGGTTAGGGTTGTGATTAGGGTTAGGGTTAGGGTTGGGGTTAGGGTTAGGGTTGTGATTAGGGTTAGGGTTGTGATTAGGGTTAGGGTTAGGGTTGTGATTAGGGTTAGGGTAAGGGTTGTAATGAGGGTTAGGGTTGTAATTAGGGTTAGGGTTGGGGTTAGGGTTAGGGTTGTGATTAGGGTTAGGGTTAGGGTTGTGATTAGGGTTAGGGTTAGGGTTGTGATTAGGGTTACGGTTAGGGTTGTGATTAGGGTTAGGGTTAGGGTTGGGGTTAGGGTTAGGGTTTTAATTAGGGTTAGGGTTGTGATTAGGGTTAGGGTTGTGATTAGGGTTAGGGTTAGGTTGTGATTAGGGTTAGGGTAAGGGTTGTAATGAGGGTTAGGGTTGGGGTTAGGGTTAGGGTTGTGATTAGGGTTAGGGTTGTGATTAGGGTTAGGGTTAGGGTTGTGATTAGGGTTAGGGTTAGGGTTAGGATTAGGGTTTAGAACCAGAACTAGACTTTAGCATACAGAACCAAACTCATGCAAACAGAACCAGAATCAAGAACCAGAATCAAACTCAACCAGAACCGAACCAGAACCGAACCAGAACTGAACCAGAACCGGAACTGAACCGAACCAGAATCATACCAGACTTGAACCAGAACCGAACCAGAACCAAACCAGACCCGAACCAGAACCGAACCGGAACCGAACCAGAACTGAACCAGAACCGAATCGAACCAGAACCGAATCGAACCAGAACCGAATCGAACCAGAACCGAACCGAACCAGAACCGAACCAGAACCGGAACTGAACCGGAACTGAACCTAACCAGAAACCGAACCAGAACCGAACCCGAAACAGAACCGTACCAGAACTGAACCAGAACCGAACCGGAACCGAACCAGAACCGAACCAGAACCGAACCAGACCCTAAACAGAACCGTACCAGAACTGAACCAGACTTGAACCAGAATCGAACCAGAACAGAACAGAACCAGAACAGAACCAGAACCGAACTCAAGCAAACTGAACCAAACCCAGAACCAAACTCAAGCAAACATTGTTAATGTCTTCAGGTTGGCATTGAGAAAAATCTGATGCCTCAGCTTGGATGGGCTGATCCGATTTCTCCTCTTAGTGAGTATTTGCCCGGTCTTCAAGAAGACTCTCTCTGAAGGAACAGATGTAGCCAGAATACACAGCCTCCCCTCCATCACCTGTATCCTATATCCTCACATGTGATTGGCCGCATGGCCGCCATGCTGACCAATCAAAACAAATTTCTGCTGTGAGCAGAGCTGGGGCTGAGCACTGTGAGAGCTAAGCAGTGAAAGGAAAAAACTGGGAGCCAGCTCTCTCTCAATGCGAGCCGGCTCTTCTGATTCACTATAAAGCATCGGCTCTCAGAGCCGCAGCTTTTGATCATGACACATCACTAATGTGCTTAATCTGTGTTACAATTATGAGGGGGCCTTGGACAATTTCTCACCTGTAAGGGGTCCCTGGCTCCAAAAAGTTTGAGAACCCCTGCTCTAGCTAGTAGGAGTGCAAACTCCCGATAGTGAAAACAAACGGAACAAAAAGAGAGACACAGCTGCACAGAAACTCCACGTTGTAGACATCCCTGATCATAATAGACATCGCCATGCAGGAAGACAGTTTACATTTTGCTGTAAACATGTTTATTTTTGCTGCAAAGATCGTCTTTTTGAATTGGTGTGTATGTGGTTTCCGGTGTTTCTGCAGCCAGCCTCAAGCGGATTCTCGATGAATTGCAGTTTATAACACTTCCGCATGGGCTTCATATTTTGAGACCGGAGGTTGCAGCTTGGGTGAAACGTTTAAGTTGGTGCACTTTCACATAGAAGTGAAACTACCCAATGAAAAAAAAAAAATCACGATAAAAGCTTCTCTTCATGAGGAAACAACTCAGAGATTCATTTAAAATGAAAGCTCAAACCTTCAAACTATTTTAAATTATAAGAGGATCAAACAGTGAGAGAGTGTGGCTGTATTTATCTCTTGGGTGGAGGTAAGTAGTAACCCCACATGAGCAACCACACTAGGTTCCAAAACATCAACCAGGGCAGATAACGCTGAAATTACGTAGCTTGAAAGCAATCTTAGTTAAGATGTAGTTGCATTTTAACACTCAAAAACTGATCAATAGTACCCTGGTAGATTAAACAAGCAAGTCCACAACTGTCATTTGATCGAAATGTTGCATCACTTAACTTTAATATGACATCAGTCTTTTCCTACCAAAGTTCGCTCATTTTGAAAACACCAGAAGCACAGAAAAAACCCAGCATAATTCCATCTGTTCTAACTCTACGGAATATTTCATCACACAGGCTTACAGTGATCAAAGTCAGAAGCTGAATGACAGAGTGTTAAAGCTCTTTAAATCTGAGATCTGATGACCCCTTTGTTCTTTTTTGCCTCCCAGTACGCCAAGTTGGCCATTTCCCTGCGGGTACCTGGAGGAGGAGGAAAGAAGAAGAAGGCTGCTGCCCCACAAGGCGGCGCTGGTGGGGCACCAGCAGCTGCCGAGGAGGATGACTATGAGGGAGGACTGTGTTAGCCTTTATCCCTGCAGAGTGCTGACTCTCACCACCAAGACACCATCGGTTAAAACCGTTACAAACCCCAGATGTTTGGCTGTTTGAGGTATCATTGTGAAAATTAAAGAAAAAGATAACTTATAAAAACAGTTACTGTAGGTGTTGCAGAAGAGTCGATTCAGCCATTTAATTTGTGTTTATTTGAGGTGGATCCTCTGTGTAACGACAAATCTTTGATGTTCTATAATGTATGAAAGCCTGTTGTTTGTAAATGTTCTATTATTTCTCGTTGCTGTAAAGCTGTAAATTCTGCTGTCATTGTCTGTGAGTAGTCTTTAATGAAATGGGTATGTTAAGATCAGAAACACTCTAAATACTAAATATATATATATATATAGCTAATAAGTCGTTGTATAGGTGTTTATTTGTACAGAGTTAATTTAATCAGTATTCTTGGCTGTGCCTCTTGAAATATGACTGGATAAATATGCAATCAGCTTGTAAATGCATGTTTGGAAAAACTCAACAGTAATCTGATTCAAAGCTATGAATTTGTGAATCTTAAAGCTATAACAAATCATCGGCAATAAAGTTGTCAGCTTTAGCTACACACGTAAATTAAACAGCAAAACTCCTGATTTCAGACTGCTTCCATTTGTCTACCTCTGGGTTTGTTAATTTCCAACTTAAACTCCAAAATAACCATGGCTGTCTTTATTTCCAGTTTCCACAGTATAATCATATGACTAGAGTGAATACACTGTTAAAAGGGACTACAGAGGTATTGTCTGTGCATTTTCTCCTCTGATGTACTTTTCAAATGCTGATTTGGTGTATTTGTGATTTATTTTTTGCTCATAAATACTCCACTTGGTAAGATCAATAACGTACCAATAAAAATAGATTATAATACCCTGTTACAAAAGGTTATAAAGGGATTGTTTACTTTTTTTTAAAATTTGTGCTGTCACCCACTTCCCATGTATTCTTCAAAAGCATATCTCCAAACATTACACATGCATCAATAAACATTTCCATTATGTGGCATTCTTTGGTCCCTGACTCTGTACATTCTCTTAATCGAGTTAGCAGACAGTTTTTCCATATCAGTAAGACTAACAGCATCTGCAGACGTCTGCACCTAAGTGGCTTCTCACAGAAGTTTAATGACTGTGCAGCTCCCCTGAGACAGATCTATCTTTGAGGAGGCTGATGTTCACTCCCTGCAAAGTGATATTCAATGCACACACAATCGTCACTATTCTGCACGAGTATGCAAGACATTTGTGTAACAGAAAGGTTAAAACTGCATATATGATGCCACTGGTAAAGTGGCTAAACTCAATTTGTTACAAATCAAGAGGACCCGTCTGAGTTAGTTTAATGGCCATGAGCTAATGGAATCCCTCTGTTTGTCTTTATGCTAAACTAAGCTAACTAACTTTTGGCAGATGTGAACTCAGTAGAGATTAGTCTTTCTTTAAGGACATCAACAGTTCAAACACATGGTGATTTTACGGAATGGTGCCCTGATGTGAATTAAATAGCATAAAAAATACTTTAAATTAGCAGAAGATGAAACATAAACTTAAAGCTGCTGTTGGCAGTCATGATATAAACATCACTTCTCAGCGAGATTTAGAATGTCAACACTACCCCTATCCTCTCTGCTCCCGTAACCCCGCCCACAAAAGATTGTTGTGCATGTTCTATGATGAAGTAGTGGCTTCCCAGCCAATCAGGGCGACGTAGTGGGGCCGCCACTCGACCAATCAGGACAAAGAGTTGGGGAGTAGCTCTGATTGGTCTGTGATAACGGGAACGAGGGGAATAATAACATTGCTTGATACAAAGACATTGGAAAACTACTCAAATTACTTCACTTACAGATGAGTGCCAATGTGTACAGTCATGGCCAAAAGTTTTGAGAATGACACAAATATTACATTTTCACAAAGTCTGCTGTTTCAGTTTTTATAATGGCAATTTGCATATACTCCAGAATGTTATGAGGAGTGATCAACTCAACTGCAATTAATTGCAAAGTCCCTCTTTGCCTTGAAAATGAACTTTATCACCAAAAACACATTTCCACTGCATTTCAGCCCTGCCACAAAAGGACCAGCTAACATCATTTCAATGACACACAGGTGTCACACACATTAACACAAGTGTGGGTGTTGATGAGGACAAGGCTGGCGATCAATCTGTCATGATTGAGTGACTGGACACTTTAAAAGGAAGATGGTGCATGACACCATTGTTCCTCATCTGTTAGCCATGGTTACCTGCAAGGAAACACGTGCAGCCATCATTGCATTGCACAAAAAGGGCCTAACAGGGAAGTTTATAGCAGCGAGTAAGATTGCACCTCAGTCAACCGTCTATCGAATTATCAAGAACTTCAAGGAGAGAGGTTCAATTGTTGCCAAACAGGCTCCAGGGCACCCAAGAAAGTCCAGCAAGCGCCAGGACCGTCTCCTGAAGGTGTTACAGCTGCGGGATCGGGCCACCACCAGTGCAGAGCTTGCTCAGGAATGGCAGCAGGCAGGTGTGAGTGCATCTGCACGCACAGTGAGGCGAAGACTTTTGGAGGAGGGCCTGGTGTCAAGGAGGGCAGCAAAGAAGCCACTTCTCTCCAGTAAAAACATCAGGGACAGACTGATATTCTGCAGAAGGTACAGGGACTGGACTGCTGAGGACTGGGGTAAAGTCATTTTCTCTGATGAATCCCCTTTCAGATTGTTTGGGGCATCTGGATGAAGGCTTGTTCGGAGAAGACGAGGTGAGCGCTACCATCAGTCCTGTCTCTTGCCAACAGTGAAGCATCCTGAGACCATTCATGTGTGGGGTTGCTTTTCGGTCAAGGGAGTGGGCTCTCTCACAATCTTGCCTAAAAACACAGCCATGAATAAAGAATGGTACCAGAACGTCCTCCGAGAGCAACTTCTCCCAACCATCCAAGGGCAGTTTGGTGATGAAGAATGCCTTTTCCCAGCATGATGGAGCACCTTGCCATAAAGCAAAAGTCATAACAAAATGGCTCGGGGAACAAAACATTAAGATTTTGGGCCCTTGGCCAGGAAACTCCCCAGATCTTAATCCCATTGAGAACTTGTGTCAATCCTCAAGAGGCGGGTGGACAATCAAAAACCCACAAATTCTGACAAACTCCAAGCACTGATTATGCAAGAATGGACTGCCATCAGTCAGGATTTGGTCCAGAAGTTGATTGATAGCATGCCAGGGAGAATTGCAGAGGTCTTAAAAAAGAAGGGTCAACACTGCAAATATTGACTTATTGCATGAATTCTGTGTAATTCTCAATAAAAGCTTTTGATACTTATGAAATGCTTCTAATTGTATTTCATTATACCATAGAAACATCTGACAAAACACCTAAAAACCCTGAAGCAGCAGACTTTGTGAAAATGTAATATTTGTGTCATTCTCAAAACTTTTGGCCATGACTGTATTATGACCCGTTCTCCAAACTCCTTCATTGTCTATTTAGTGCGTGGGAATGGTGTGGGGTGGTTTCCCGCGTGCTGATGCTAACTGTTAAGATCAGCGTGGGCCTCCACCATGGCCTCAATGAAGAACCTGTGAAGAGAGGTATGGAAACTTTCCATAGAGGTGATGTTCTGGCTTTCATTCCCCATCTATCCCCACCCAAATGCACTCATGGGTTGTTGGCTATGGCTAAGGGCACATTAGGGGCCATATAGAAGCAGGTTTTTGTAAATTATCAGTATACTAGTTTTAAAGGAGGTTTAGTGGGTTGGGTTTCCTCTGAGAGCTTATTAACTCAAGTTTATTTGAAATATTCACATTAATGAAGTAGTAAAATTAATCCACACTGTTAGCTCCACTCCTAGCCAGAAGGTACCATGGACAACTATCCATGAAGGCAAATACGGTGGGCACCCCCTCGCCCCCCAACCGCCAGCTCTCCAGGTAACCAACAGGTTTTCCATCCTGGACGAGCAGGACTTCCCCCCACTTGCTGACAGCCGCATGGCGCGATCCTCCCCGGAGTGGGATGAGTCCGTGTCCTCGCAGCCATTATCCAAGGGGGTGTCCAAGTCGTTCGCCGCCATTGCTAAACTTCACACACGGACCCTGCCTTCACGGCCGGGCTGTATGCAGTTCACTCCTCGTCCTGCACCCAGCGGCCCAGTACGGGGCCCTGAGTCCAGGGGTGCACGCACTCGGGGGCACGCTCGCGCTCCCTCTCCACAGTCTGGCATCACACAAACCACTCAGGCAGCACACGCTCCGGTTCGGACCCCCGAGCCCCCTCATCCATCTTCACTTATCATCGGTGACTCCATAGTCAAACACATACGATCCAAAACGGCTGCCACGTATTGCTTCCCCGGCGCGAGAGTTCTGGACCTGGTTCGGCAGGTTCCGGCTCTCCTGCGCAAACATCCCGGCGCCAGAAATGTAGTCATCCACGTCGGCACCAACGATATCTCCAGCCATCAGTCCGAAGCTCTTAAGCGTGATTTTAACAGTCTTTTTAAATTACTTGAGGACTGCAAAAAATCTGTTTTTATCTCCGGACCTCTCCCCTCCTTCCATCGAGGCGTAGAGCGTTTCAGCCGGCTGCTCAGTCTCAACTCCTGGCTTCAGTCGGTGTGCACTTTGCACAAAGTAGCGTTGATTGACAATTTTAACTTGTTCTGGGAGCGTTCATCATTTTTTAACAGAGATGGTATTCACCCCAGTCCTCTTGGCTCCCATGCCCTTGCAGCAAACATTTTCCATGCCACCTCCACTCTCAAACACCCCTGACTAATCACTCATACCGCACACCTGGACACCGCACCTGTCACAGAACGGACCCCTTCAGTGCCACTGTCATCCAGCACTTTGCACTACGGAGGTAAAACCCCGACCCCCACCAGTGCCGTCTCTCAAATCCCGGTGATCATAACGAACAAGACCCACTACCAGCAGAAACACAGTAACATCACGCAGAAACCCGTCTAATTTATTGCAGATCATCGAAAATCCACCACCTCCAACTCCCAACACAGGCTCACTAAAAATGGCACTTTTTAATGTGAGATCCCTGTCAAACAAAAGTTTTATTTTGAATGATTTTATTTCTTCTAACAGCTTGGATTTTATGTTTTTAACTGAATCCTGGTTGCAAACCAATGATTTTAGCCACCTCGTTGAACTGTGTCCCCCTCACTATAGTTGTTTTAACCAGCCCAGGGCCACTGGTCGTGGTGTTGGTATAGTGTGCGTTTTTAG
Source organism: Notolabrus celidotus (assembly GCF_009762535.1). Classification (NCBI taxonomy): domain Eukaryota; kingdom Metazoa; phylum Chordata; class Actinopteri; order Labriformes; family Labridae; genus Notolabrus; species Notolabrus celidotus. The sequence continues at coordinate 8,792,667 of NC_048286.1, read as the reverse complement.
AAAAAGTTTTAAATGTCATCAGATCACCCTTGATGAATTTTCTTCCTTTGAAGCACTCACATTTAAACTGTGTGGTCCTCATCCGGTTGTTTTTCTTTTAATATATACCGTCCTCAAAAACCTATTGGCAGCTTTTTAGCAGAACTCCCAGAATTTTTATCCACTCTTGTTTTAAATTATGACAGAGTTGTTTTATGTGGGGATTTTAATATTCATGTTGATTACCCGAATAATCATTATGCAGCAGATTTTTTAAACATCACTACGTATTTTAACTTTGAACAGCATGTGAACGGACAAACACATAATCGTGGTCATACTCTCGACCTTGTTTTTACCCTGGGCATGACAATATCTTCCATATCATTACTTGATTTACTATATCTGACCACAAATGTATCGTTTTAACTGTGATTCACCAGCCACAGACACTGTTCCAGCCACAGACACTGTTCCACCCCACTCACTGTGCTCTCGCATCTTCAACGAACATAGTGCTGCAAAATTCTGCAAAGTATTTGAAAGCCAATGCCCTCACCCACCCGTACATTCGCCTACCAATGACTTAACTGACCTTTTTAATTCTACGTGTTTGTCCTTTTTAAATACCATTGCACCTTTTAAAGTAAGGTCTAAGTCAGCCAAAAGGAAGCAGCCCTGGATTGATGAAAATATCCGTAACAATAAAAGGAACTGCAGGAGGGCAGAGCGCAAATGGAAGAAAACTGGCTTACAAGTACACTACAACATCATGAAAGACCTTTTATCTCAATACAACACCTTGGTTAAGAATGCGAGAGCACAGTATTTCTCTGAATTTTAACTCATCAACACAACCCTCGGTTTTTATTTAAAACGGTCGATCAACTTGTAAATCCAGAACCCCCTCCTGCCCCAGTTTTTAGTAACACTGACTGAGAAGTTTTTATCATATTTTACTGAGAAAGTGGATTTTATCAGAGCCTCGATCACTCCTGATTTTAATTACTCTGACGTCCTTACTAAATACGACGGTTTTAATCCCTTTTATCAGTTTTATCCAGTTACTGTGGTTGAACTTTTAGAAATGGTATCACATATGAGAGTGTCCTCCAGCCCTCTTGATGTGATGCCTACAAGATTTTTACTGAAAGTAATGGATTCTGTGGGGCCTTGGCTGCTTTCCATTTTTAATAGCTCCCTGTCCAACGGTTGTGTCCCTGATTATTTTAAAAATGCCTGTGTCTATCCTTTGTTAAAAAAAACCTGGACTGGATCCTTTCCTTCCCGAGAATTACAGGCCCATTTCTAAGTTACCTTTTATTTCAAAGATTTTAGAAAGATTAGTGTCCAAACAACTCCTCTCTGTGCTGGAAAATAACAAGACTTTTGAAAAATCCCAGTCTGGCTTTCGCAAGCATCACAGCACGGAGACAGCACTACTTAAAGTCACTAATGACCTTTTAATGGCTGCAGATCAAGGCATGTGCTCAGTCCTTGTGCTCCTGGATCTGAGCGTTGCCTTTGACACTATAGACCACAACATTTTATTGGACAGATTAGAGCATTGGGTAGGGGTTTCTGGTACGGTTTTAGAATGGTTGAAATCGTATTTTAATAATAGAAGGTTCTGTGTGTCTGTAAATAATTATGTTTCTGGTTTTACTGAGGTGAGGTATGGTGTACTCTCAGGGGTCGGTTTTGGGTCCGATTTTATTTTCCTTGTATATGCTCCCCCTGGGGCACATCATAAGCAAGCATGGTGTTTTATTTCATTTTTATGCAGATGATTTACAGTTATACCTGCCCATCAGACACACAGACCCTGGCATGCTGAGTTCACTGAATAATTGCTTGTCAGAAATAAAGAGCTGGATGTCAAGAAACTTTTTACAGTTAAACTCAAACAAGACAGAGATAAGTTTAATCGGACCACCACACATGACCAAGCAGTTACTGCCATCTGCTGGTCAAATGGCGAACCACATAAAACCTGTTGCAAAGAATCTTGGCGTCTGGTTTGACAGCAATCTAACATTTGAACATCATATCACAAAACTTGTACAGTCGTGTTTTTACCACCTCAGAAACATTTCTAAAATTCGGTCCGTTTTAACTTTTAAAGAGACTGAGACGATTTTACATGCTTTTATCTCATCACGCCTGGACTATTGTAACAGTCTTTTTAGCAGCCTGAACAACAAATCCCTGGATCGTCTCCAGACTGTACAGAACTCAGCTGCCAGGGTTTTAACCAGAACCAGAAAATTCGACCACATCTCTCCGGTTTTAGCTTCCTTGCACTGACTCCCTGTAAGTTTTAGAATTGATTTTAAGATTTTACTGATCACTTTTAAAGCCCTGCATGGGCTTGCTCCGAGCTATATAGCAGACCTTTTAACACCCTATGAGCCGACATGTACATTGAGATCCTCGGGCAGAGGTTTACTGTTCATTCTAAACACTAAAATGAAAAAAAAGGGGACAGAGCGTTTGCAGTAAGGGGTCCGACGCTCTGGAACCTTCTGCCCGAGGAGATCAGGTCTGCTGAGTCAGTGAGCTCTTTTAAATCCCTTCTTAAAACATACTTTTATCGCAGAGCCTTCCGGATTTTATCTGAATTTTATTTGACTTTATTTTATTTTAACCGTCTTCAGAAATATATTTTTAAAATAATTGTATTCCTTTAGAGTTCTTTTAAGGGGAATTTTATGTCTTTTAAAATGTGTTTTATTTCTTTATCTTGACTTGTGTGTTTTTATGATCTGCCTGTTTTATTTGCTACCCATGTAAAGCACTTTGTAACCTGTTTTTGAAAGGTGCTCTACAAATAAAATTATTAATATTATTATTATTATATACTTAAAACTCAACACAGGGACATTACACTGCAAAATGAGAACTTTAACTTCTAATTAAGCAAATTGATGATAATACATAATTCATACTCACTTTTGGAGTATCTTAAAAGTGTGTTTTGCTCTATTGACCTAATCAAAGGATGTGAATATTTTTTCAAACACATATCTTGTCAAACAAAGAGATAATTCTGTTACAATTTAGGAAAGCAAAAAGTGTTTCGATTTTAGATAGAGCAAAACACATACCTAAATCAGACTGTGTGACAACACGGATGGCACAACAGCTCCCCAAAGTGAAGCTAAAACCTTTAGAGCTCCCTCTGGTCACTGGCTGAAGTACAGGTCATAAAGCTCACCTCCTCCATGATAACAGATGGAATATGGGTCAATCTGCAAAATTAAAACACACATTAAACAACTTTTTCTCAAACATGCTTTGGGTATCTTTGCAGTTTGTTTTTGTGTTAAACAAGAGTTTGTTCTTTGGAGAAATGTAGGTTTAGTTAGTTATTTGATGCTTAAAAATAGGGTTGTGATGTTATGATTGACAGCTCTGTTGATAAATGCAGTATTGTTTACCGGATCATCAAAGTAGAGGAGGATCTGCAAGAGAAAATGTAAAGATCACTAACACAAGAGTTATTCGCCTTTCCATAACCATGGGTGTCTGCTTCAAATCAACACAAGAATCTGTTCTGCTGTAGACTGTACCGACCTCAGGGATCTTTGCTGTTTTATTGCTATGTTAAATATGTGCCAAGGTAATATGTCAGTGCCCATCACGGTAGTATTTTTTATTTTACAATGGGAGGAGATAGAGGCTTACTGTTCATATTAACATACAGTCAAAGCTAAATTTTTTGGAATACCTGTAATAAACCAGAAAACGAAACACAACTCTATACATGCACCCTTCAATCGCACAGATCTACTCTCATTTGTCATCATCCCCTTCTTACCAAACACTTACACACTTCTCTTTTTGGGGTGGTGTGGTTGTGTTGAAGGGAGGTCAAGAGGGCAGCAGACCTTCCTTGTGATGTACTTAAGAACAACACGTCAGTGCTACACTGTATTCTGCGAATGAATCAACATAGATGATAAACAGACTTTATGCAGCAGGTACGATGAGTGTTGGAGGCCATCCTGAAGGGCTGCAGGTTCATTCAGCTGTTTTCCATCAAAATCCTGCTGATACACAGATGCTCCTGGAAAAAGCAGCTGAAGCAAAACTTCACACCTTTCCGGACGTTTTATTTGCAGATGTCTGGACCTCTATCATACCACATTGCCTTAACATACAAGTACAATTTCACATTTCAATCCACCCTGACCTGTCCCCTTAATCTTTGTATGTACATGTAATGAAAATCATGACAATAATGAAGTTTTTCTATCATGCTACATTGTCCTCTAATGCATAGTTTGGACAGAAGGGCTTCGTGATTCAGCCCTTTATTTGAAGAATCATTTTTTGTGTGTCTGCTTGTTGTGATGACTGAAAGCACGGCTGTGTTCATGAATGTTAAAAACAGCAAGAGGTTCACAAGTGATGTGCAAGAGTCTCCACCTTGTGCATGTTACCCTGATTCAGAAACAGCCCTCCACTGGCCTCGACCCAGCCAACCTGTAGAGGATTCAGAACTCGGACAGTTGGCAAATTAATCTCAACCTCTGTTGGGATAACAGTCCACAGCGATACATTTTCTTTCTCATTACAACCTGTGCAGTAAACATACTCAGTATCAGTCCACCTGAACAATATCCACATTAAATTTCATGCCATTTAAATAGTTTTCATCTTTTCTACAATCTCTTCTAGATCCATCAAAGCCTACATGTCGTAACATATAACTCATACAATGAATATCTGTGAAAACAGCTCTTCCTGAGAAAGATATGTAGTTGATAAGAGTTTTAGTTCGTCTCATACAAACAAAATAAGGCAAGGAAAGTTCGTCAGATAATGTTATTGTTTTAAAAACAAAGGTGTTTCATGTTTCTTGGTCAGAACCGGCCAATTCTCTCGGTCCACATCCTTTGGAAAAAAACCTCTGAGGAGTGAAAGCTTCTTATTGCACAGTCCCACAGTCTAAACGTTCCAGTTGGGGAGAATTATGAGATAGTGCTTGTGTGGTCATCACTGTGCACGTCTTCTTAGATGGAAGCCCTTATAGATTAATGATGCAGCCAGTTTGAGCTTCTCTTTGCCTGTGTTGTGAAATAACTGAAAAGAGAAATGAGGACATTTGTGTAAAACCTTTTTCTATAGAAGGGATAGGACTTGTAATGATTTAGTAAATTGTCAAAAAAGGTTATCAGTCTGCCACTGAAACACCATCTGCTAGTTTATCCACTGGATGCAAAACTAAGCCACGTTTAGCCAGATAAATGCGGGTACCGGTGAATTCCTCAGTTGTTGTTAATACAATTGCATTGTGTTTGTTTTTTTATCAGTAAATAGTAGAAAATACCAGTTTTAAAACTCAAGAAAGTGTATCCATGTGGAGCAAAAGATGTCTCACTGCCATTAGAGCTCAGTTGAAGAGGACACAGTTGCTGTTCCTCCACTGCTTTTTGCTCCTTCAGCAGGTAAACAGGCTGCTGCTCACACCAGCAGAGCTCCTGAACGAGAAAGCTCACAATCTCGTTTTCATTTGTTAATTTCCCCTCATTTGGCTTTCACTCAGTTTTCTCCCGGGTCCACTTGATCATAGTCTCTGGTGAGCGATACAGGAAGATGAGTTTGGCATACATATCCTCCTCCAGTCCAGCTCCCCCGTCTCTCGGACCAGGAAGATGTCTGTGCACAGCTTGGGATGCGATCCACGTTGGGCAGCTCCTCGAACCTGATGGTGTGGGAGATCCCGCTGAAGAACTCACGCACAAACTTGCCATGACCAGAACCACAGAGGCGTACAGGCCCATGATTCTGGAGAGGACAGGGAGACAATAAGTTAGAGAACAGAAAGCAGGTCATGGACTATGGTAGGTTTTCTTTGCACCAAATCATCTGCATAAATATCTATAAAAATATCTGCAGCTAAAAATCCCATCCACATGAAAAAAAAGTAACCTGAGTTAATAGAAGTGATCGTGGAATAGACCTGAGTGACTACTGAATAGTAATTCAATTTGAAAAGCTGATCCCTTGTTCATACCCTTAAAGTGAAACAGAATGAAGCATCTGTCTAATTTACTTTCTACAGTGAAACTTCTTTCATCTCTTGGTAGTAATCACTGTAAGATTTTTTCTCACACACAGTGTAAGTTCAAACACCATGGTTATAGAGGTCATAAGTACAAAACCCCAACATGCTCTCTGGATTGAATGACGGCACAATAATAACTGAAATGAAATGTTGTGAATGAAAAAGCAGAATGTCTCTGACACTTGGTTTGAATCCACAGCAGTGACACGTACCCGTATCCAGCCAGAAAGCCCAGACTAGGCGGGCTGACTTGGTCACTGAATATGTAGACCTCGAGACCCTCTACATACTGGGCTTTCGGAACTCCTTATATTTATCGAGCCAAGGTTCAGTCTGGTTGACCTTCCACCATTCCTTGACCGGACCTGTCTCGTTTGAACTTTGCATCAGGGTCAAGGTGATGCTAAACATCTTTGATTTATCTTCAGCTGCAAAGATAAAGAACAGGATCACATTATTTCATCAGAATAAAACTCAAAAGTATTCCAACAATCTCAGACTTCTGATAATAAAAAAAAGAAAACACTTGAAATATGCATTGTTGGTAAACGTTGAGACTTTGTGTGTAAGTAACAAACTCCTAGGAGCAGTAGAGTTTCCGCTTTAGTGTGATATTGTTAATGATCCATCCATCCATCCATCTTCCTCTGCTAATCTGGGTCCGGTCGTGGGGGCAGCAGTCTCATCAGGGAAGTCCAGACACTCCTTTCCCCGGCCACTTCCACCAACTCTTCTGGGAGGGATACCGAGGCGTTCCCAGGCCAGCTGAGAGATAGAATCTCGCCAGCGTGTCCTCGGTCTTCCACGTGGCCTCCTGCGAGACGGACACACCCGAAACACCTCCCCGGGGAACGTCTGGGAGGCATCCTGACCAGATGCCCGAACCACCTCATCTGGCTCCTCTCGATCCAGAGGAGCAGCAGCTCTACTTGGAGCCTCTCCCAGATGTCTGAGCTCCTGACCCTATCTGTAAGGCTGAGCCCAGACACCCTGCGGAGAAAGCTCATTTCGGCCGCTTGTATTTGCGATCTTGTTCTTTCGGTCAATACCCACAGCTTGTGAACATAGGTGAGGGTTAGAACGTAGATTGACCGGTAAATTGAGAGCTTTGCCTTCTGGCTCAGCTCTGTCTTCACCACGTGAGACCGGTACAGTGTCCGCATCACTGCAGACGCTGCCCCTATCCGTCTGTTAATCTTGCGCTCCCTCTTCCCCTATTGTTAATTATCCAAACAAAAATAAATATTTCCTTTTTAATGTGATATTGATCACAAACTATCATTTTTATTCTTCCTCTGGCTGTTGAGGTGGTCGATTCAAAAATATCTCAGGAAAAACAGACTTTATGAGTTGTGTGATTTGAATGAAGTGGAAACTGAGTCCCATTTTATTTTGTACTGTACAAATTATGAAGACCTCAGAGAGTTATTGTTTCATGAAATTGCTTTGTAAAAAGCCTAATATATTGTGGTGGACAGATGAGCAAAAACTTGATGGTTGTTTAATTTTGATGTGTTTAGTTTGCTAATTTTGTCTCAAAGGCCTGGAGAAGACAAAATGTCCCTCTGTCTCTTGACAATGAATGAATGTGCTGTGCGCTCTGACCCTGGATGGCATAAATTCATGCGGGCTGGGAATATGACAATAATAAAATAAAAACTTAAAATTTCTGTGTTTTACTATGTCCCAGAGGCACCTGCAAAACATCTCTTTTGTCCTTAGCCACACAAAAGTCAAACGTTAGATCTATTTATTAGAAAGATAATGATATTCACCTCTGCTAAGCACCTCGACAGGCTTGGCCTCGGAGGTCACTGGGGGCTCGGATATAACGAGGGAAGATATCATGAAGGACCCTGCAGAAGAAGAAAAGGGGACGTTACAACTGCAAAACACAGTTTAATGTTATAGAACAGAACTAGAGATAAGTATCTTATATTGATTGTTGTCCTGTGTAATGTCTCCATTTTAAACTGTAGACTCTATTTAAGAAGTGGATGCAGCCTCTGGATTTGAAGAGTGCAGCCAATGTTAAACAGCATCACTTTCTTTCAAACGGCCTGCAGGGGGCAACCTAACCGGCTGCATAATAAAGACCTGTTCCATGAAATTGTACAAAAAAGGAATCTTCCACTTTCTTGTTTCATTTAGATCAGCAAACATTTCCTCATGAAGTTATAGGTACCAAACAAACCTTCCTCACATCTATGGTGTTTCAAAATGGACAAAACCCAAATCCCCAAAATGTCTTGTGTTCATTTCAGACCTTAATCTCATCGTGTCGACAGCTGACAGCCCTATTGTGTAAAATGAATACATATTAAAACCTTTTTTTTCCAGGAAATTATTTATCTTATTTAAAAGTAATACATATCTTTAAAATGTGTTTCTACATTAAAATGTCTCTGACTTCAAGCTGGGGTTTGTAGTCAGATTTAGATACACTTTTTGTTATACTGGTTACAATCAATACATAATGTGTTCTTAAAAAGAGTGAAAAAAAGCCGCTATCTACAGCTGGAGTAAACCTGGGAAAACACCAACCAATCAACGCCTTTTAGGGTCCAATTTATTAAACCAATCAAATCCCATCCTGCCATTCTGCCCGCCTCCTGCGCATACCGTCCCCTGCCTCTGCTTCCCCTGACTCTATTTATGCCCCTCTCGCTCGACCTCAAGGCCTGTCCCCTCTGACCCGATGAGGTGCTTTGCTCAGGACTGTAGTCCAGATCAGAGTTAAAAAGCTCTCAGCATGGGGGCTCTGACAAGCAAAAGAAATTAATGACATTTAGTAAGTCCTACAGAAATGTACATTGTTGCGTCCGTCCGGACGCTGTAGGGATGACTAGCCGATTCGTGAACACGTTGATCTTTAATAACCGGTCACTGTCGGCCGTGATCACGCCAACCAACAAAGCAACAATCAATGTTTGAATGAATAAAAAACTTCTCCCCTTGTCTCTCCTCTCTCCAGCTCGCACTCTCTACACCTCAGTCTCCTGATGCCTTCACTAACTGTCAACACTGTAGGAATTAAGAACATCTACACTGAACAGGTTTAACAAACAGTAGAGCTGTTACAGTATTATATGTGTTATAACTTTTCTCCTGATATCGTGTCACCAGTACAACTGGATAATGCTAGCATGACAGTTGTGAGTACTAACAGCAGCCATGTTTGTTTGTGTTTTTAACTTTCACTATGATAATGTTTTGGTGAGGACCGGTTGTGAATCAGTCACGATTCGCGGGGGCGTCGTTTTGGAGGAGCTCCGAGGGGAGGGGGGAGGGGTTGGACGGAGTCCTGAGGAAATGCTACATTCAAACTCGTGCTAGTTTTCCGTGACTACCAACCCTAGCTTTAAGTTATGTTTGAGTTGAGTTATATCAACTCAAATGCAATTCAAAGTGCTTCTCAGCAATTGAAAACAAGAAAAAGCTCAAATAAGATGTAGATGTCGATTAACTCATGTAAAGATAGTTTTGGAATATTCTCAGCTTAAGTACCAAAATAATTTTTTTTAGACACACAGTACTTTATATTTGATCAATTAGAGATACTTCTGAGTACAAGTCAATATTTACTTAAGTTATGGGTCACAACCATAGACTGTATAAATAATGGATGTAGTATCCATGACTTCGCCCATCTGTTCCTGAAGCGCCATATTGGAAATGCTGAAGTCAACCAAACTTCTGTTGAGCTAGTGTAACATAAAGAGGCGGGGTTTGAGCCTTCTAGCCAACAGCTACAGTGTTCCTGCCTGTCAGTCATGTCCTTATTTGGGCAAAACTCGTAATATCTTCTGAATGTCGTATTAGAAAAAAATCACCCCCCGTACAGTGTGTGCCGATAGAGAAATTAGCTACGTAGACCCAAGCCGTGTTTTGAACCAGGCTGTAAACATGTTTATTTCTGCTGTAAAGATCGTCTTTTTTTAATTGGTGTGTATGTGGTTTCCGGTGTTTCTGCAGCCAACCTCAGACGGACACTCGATGAATTGCAGTTTATAACACTTCCTCATGGGCTTCATATTTGAAGACTGGAGGTTGCTGCTTGGTGACAACAGCATCAAGTCTTTGACAGACTGCTAATTATTTAGCTACTTATCAAAAGTCCAAAGAGTCAGCAGTTGTTATACTCACGTAGAAGCATTACTCTCAACCCCAGTGATGAGGTCTATGAGTCTATTTTTTGTCTGTTGTGTAAGGTAGGCCAAATGTTTTCCAGACGCTGTTTCAGCCTTTGCACCCAGTGAGATGTTTCTGAAATCACAAAGGGAACAACATAAAGAAAATCACCCCTCTGAAGCTTGGCTGTATGAGCACATACTATATGAAGCACTGAAGGATTTTTTTTACTTATATATGATATACAGTCATGGCCAAAAGTTTTGAGAATGACACAAATATTACATTTTCACAAAGTCTGCTGCTTCAGGGTTTTTAGGTGTTTTTGTCAGATGTTTCTATGGTATAATGAAATACAATTAGAAGCATTTCATAAGTATCAAAAGCTTTTCTTGAGAATTACACAGAATTCATGCAATAAGTCAATATTTGCAGAGTTGACCCTTCTTTTTCAAGACCTCTGCAATTCTCCCTGGCATGCTGTCAATCAACTTCTGGACCAAATCCTGACTGATGGCAGTCCATTCTTGCATAATCAATGCTTGGAGTTGTCAGAATTTGTGGGTTTTTGATTGTCCACTCGCCTCTTGAGGATTGACCACAAGTTCTCAATGGGATTAAGATCTGGGAGTTTCCTGGCCAAGGGCCCAAAATCTTAATGTTTTGTTCCCCGAGCCATTTTGTTATGACTTTTGCTTTATGGCAAGGTGCTCCATCATGCTGGAAAAGGCATTCTTCATCACCAAACTGCCCTTGGATGGTTGGGAGAAGTTGCCCTCGGAGGACGTTCTGGTACCATTCTTTATTCATGGCTGTGTTTTTAGGCAAGATTGTGAGAGAGCCCACTCCCTTGATCGAAAAGCAACCCCACACATGAATGGTCTCAGGATGCTTCACTGTTGGCAAGAGACAGGACTGATGGTAGCGCTCACCTCGTCTTCTCCAAACAAGCCTTCATCCAGATGCCCCAAACAATCGGAAAGGGGATTCATCAGAGAAAATGACTTTACCCCAGTCCTCAGCAGTCCAGTCCCTGTACCTTCTGTAGAATATCAGTCTGTCCCTGATGTTTTTACTGGAGAGAAGTGGCTTCTTTGCTGCCCTCCTTGACACCAGGCCCTCCTCCAAAAGTCTTGGCCTCACTGTGCGTGCAGATGCACTCACACCTGCCTGCTGCCATTCCTGAGCAAGCTCTGCATTGGTGGTGGCCCGATCCCGCAGCTGTAACACCTTTAGGAGACGGTCCTGGCGCTTGCTGGACTTTCTTGGGTGCCCTGGAGCCTGTTTGGCAACAATTGAACGTCTCTCCTTGAAGTTCTTGATAATTCGATAGACGGTTGACTGAGGTGCAATCTTACTCGCTGCTATAAACTTCCCTGTTAGGCCCTTTTTGTGCAATGCAATGATGGCTGCATGTGTTCCTTGCAGGTAACCATGGCTAACAGATGAGGAACAATGGTGTCATGCACCATTTTCCTTTTAAAGTGTCCAGTCACTCAATCATGACAGATTGATCGCCAGCCTTGTCCTCATCAACACCCACACCTGTGTTAATGTGTGTGACACCTGTGTGTCATTGAAATTATGTTAGCTGGTCCTTTTGTGGCAGGGCTGAAATGCAGTGGAAATGTGTTTTTGGTGATAAAGTTCATTTTCAAGGCAAAGAGGGACTTTGCAATTAATTGCAGTTGAGCTGATCACTCCTCATAACATTCTGGAGTATATGCAAATTGCCATTATAAAAACTGAAACAGCAGACTTTGTGAAAATTAATAGTTGTGTCATTCTCAAAACTTTTGGTCATGACTGTACACTTGGATTAGAAAGCTCTTAAAGCAGCTGTTCTATATAGTTCTGCTGACTAAGTTCCTTTTTACAACATCAATTAATAACAGGAACAGAACACTAAATAAGTCATGGCTGCAGTAATAAGAATGTTACACTTCTCAGCTTTAGATGTTTAAGGTTATGCTGTTTTTTACATTACATGCTATTGAGTCGTGTAATCTGTAGCAATGCATCGTATACTAAATGATAAGATGTTTCACTGTCCCATGAAAACAGCACATTTTTGAAAATATAGAAATAAAGTGGAGTACTCAACTCGACTTTAACATAAATCCTTCCTTTATTACTCTACAAAGATCACTCACTGTAGATATAATTTGTCATTTTTCTATAATAACCATCACCTCTTAATGCCACAGATTGATAGAACAACATTAAGAAGGGATATGTGCTAACGTGGGTTTTTGGGTACCTCTGCACAGACCAGGCCAAAGTGATGGGGATTTCCACTGTACTGTTCAACAAGTCTACCAGGCTATCCCTGCTTGGGGGACTGATGGTCCACAGAGAGTTGGAGCTGCCTTTCAGCTCTGCGATGATGAGGTCCTGCGGCATGTAGCTCTCCAGCCACTCCAAGGCTTCCTGACAACAGGATAAAAACAGAGGGTGAAACAATATGAGACACTCTCACTCAGCAATAACACAATAAATCAGTATCTCAACACGTTAGTAGTGTTGTTCAAAAAAGGGTACAATCCCCCACTGTGGGTCTGAATTAAATAGTTCCTACTAATTATGAGTGGATTTACTGTGTATAGACATTCATATCATTCAACTATAGCATGGATTGCAATTAAAAACTTAAATACCTAAATCTGGAGGTCAAACTTTACTTTGTCTGATTTATTTATTTTGAAGGAAATCTTTTAGTGGATTAAAGGTGACATATCACGCTTTTTTCATCAATATATATTGGCCTAAGAGGTCCCAAAACATGTCTTTAAAGTTTATGCTCGAAAAAACACTTTGAAATCAGATTTTGGCATGCCTGAAGAACCCTCTTCTTCAGCCCTGTTCAGAACGGTCTGTTTTCTCTCTGACCACGCCCCCCCCCACACGGCTGCTCACAGATCGCGTTTCTTCAACCCTCTGAATCTGATCCAGAATCTGATCCTGACGGAGAGGCGCCTGTAGCAGGACCTTTCTGAAGGATTGGTCACAGATTAAGTGTTTCTTGTTGTTTTATTTATCAGTATGTAGACGTGTATCTTGGTACACAGCTACGAACATGTAGCTATGTGGCTATGCTAACTAGTGCTAGCACTTATCCATGATAAATAAAAATCATCCACTAGATCTTCAAATCTGCAGACGTGGGGAGTAAAACCGACCTCTGCCAGAAAGGCAGCAGGATCTTTCTGAACGATTGGTCACAGATTCTGTGTTTCTTGTTGTTTTATTTGTCAGTATGTCAACGTGTGTCTTGGTACACAGCTACAGCTATGACATGTAGCTATGTGGCAATGCTAACTAGCGCTAGCACTTTTCCATGACAAATAAAAATCATCCACTAGATCTTCAAATCTGCAGACGTGGGGAGTAAAACTGACCTTTGTGTTTATTAAGACAGCCTACAACTAGCATGCCTCCCTCCTAAGCTCCTTGTTACAGTCTATGGGCTGAACAAGCTTCGTGCTCTGACTCGGTGACAGACCGGATATTTTTGTGACGTAACAAAAACACGGAAGTCTGAAACGGCTCGTTTCACACACATTTACAGAAAGGTGTAGAAATCAAAACAGGGGCAGAATGGATTTTTTTCATTCTCAAATAATATATATAATATGTTTAATTTATGAACTGTTTTACTTTGTTCTAAAAGACTAAAGAAATCCAGACTGCCGGGCGGAATCAGGCAGGCGGATGGTAGTGAGCTTAAATACTAAACTATGACTTTTACAAGTTATAATCTTAATAATGGCGTGTTGAAATTTGTGAGCTGACTCTGAGTGTAACAATAAGCCCAAATCACTATGTTCATGACAAGCAACCACAGTGTCTTCTTTGATATTAGCTACAAAGCTACAAAATACTGTTCATTACGTCAACACCTAAACAAAGTACAATGTATCGTCTGGGGAATAAGACAACTGAAGAATTATCTTTTGAGGGCTGTGTTTATGGACAGACATTTTTTTTTTTTAATACTAAATGATGCTGGATTGTAGTTGTTCTTATAAAAAGAAAAACTGAAATCATGGTTTTCTTCTTCCTGTACTCACAGGGTCATGGTACGAGTGCACAAAATCATGAAACTGCTTCTCTGTCACTTTCTGCAGCTGTTTCTGTTGAGCGCTCATGGTGAAGATGGGCTGCAAGAGAAAGATGCGTTGGATGTTAGCATAAGTGAAAACAAACATTGGTGAGTAAGATACTTATTTGCTTTTGTTTTGATGCAGGAAACATTATTTTTGTTGTTGTATGTTTAGCTTCTTGCATTAAAGACATGACCTTACTTTGGATTAAACCACACATTTGTTAACTTCACCGAGATCTACTTCATTTCTAAAGGATCAGGTGTTTGACAGCATCTCTTTGCTCTCTTGTACTCTTATTCTCCTCTGTTTTTTTTTTCCTCAGACAGGAGCTTGGCGAGCTCCTTCTGCCTCCAACTGAAGAAACTGTGTCCCTACCTGAAAGCCAGCAAGGGTGATTTCAAATGAGACATCCAGTGGAACGTTGACGACGCCGGCTACAGACTTCACAAGAGACATGAAGAGGAGCGGAAACCAGACGATACAGATCAGCAGCGCTACAATCATCCCTCCCATCCCGTACTTCACCACCTTCTTCTTCTTCTGGCCTCGCGGTTGGGGATACCTCTGCAGAGAGATGTAAGGAAAGACAGTGAGATATATTATTTGTCATGGACTCAGGGTAAAACATAGACTGTATATAAAATGGTCGTCATCTCGCTTGGCTCAAAGTAAGGCCGCCACAAAAACTGCTCTCCCTGGTGGCTGACTGCAGTATAGGTCAAAAACTCTGTCTCCCCTATTCATTTGAATGAGGCTGCGGTCAAACTTTAAAAAACAAATAAACATTGTACGAATGTTTCTCACATCCATTTGCTGTGGTGATATGTAGTTATCATTTGACTGTTTTGTGTTCAAGACCTCTTTTTTCTGAAAAGTTTCTTTTTCGTTAGTTATTAGAGTTTAAAAAACTGGGTTTTACATATGGTTTAACTTTGATTGGCAGCTGCCGTAGAGAGAAACTCCATAGGACCTCAGGACGGTACGCTGTAGGGCGGAGCTCATTACCTACTGCGCAGACTCTGGCTGCAGAAAATTTACAAGATGACAGCGTTCGGGAACGGGATATTTTGGCTTCAAAACCGTACAATGAGAAAAGGTGGAGCGACGCTGTCCTTTATATACAGTCTGTGGGGTAAAAGCGCTGTTGTTCTACAGAACAGATGGCAAAGGTCTCTCTTTCAGCCAAAGGTTTGAAGTCTTCTTTTGTAAATGTACCAAAATCGGGCTGTTAACTAGTTCAGGGATATACAGATGAGTCGAGATGAGACTGAGACGCCTAAATCTAGTTTTCAAAGCTTGTTCACTGACTTTTGCAAACTAAGTTTACCACAAAGTATAATAGCTATCTAAAATACAGTTATTTGTAGAGAGTGAGAGGTCATGGAATCCAGATCTGAACCAAAACTTCACATCTTGATAAAAAAAAGATTTACATCAACAAATCACAAAAGTACATTTCAGCCTGAATTCAAGCCTGACAGGCTTTGGCCCTGAGGCGGATTCCTGATGCCACATATGATAAACACCTTCTCAGACTCCCTCCAGCACTTCAGGATGAAGATGTGAGCGTAGATGTCCTCCACACAAATCCAGCTGGACAGAGACAGCGAGGTATCCGTCCAAACCCAGTCCATCACGGCCCGCAGCTCTGTCAGGAACGGCACCAGGCGGAAACTAGAAACAACAGATGAAATCTTACTCAGTCAGTTACTTCAAATATGAGGCTGAAACAAAATCTGCTTCCTCATCTTAAGGTAAGTAATTATCTGAAGGAGGTAATCCTATACATTCATTATTCAGTATTTTATTTCAAAGTGGTTTAATTACTTAACAAAACATTCAATAAGAGATGAATATAAATAAAGATTTGCTCCATCAAACTAAGGGGGCATCTGGTAATCTGAGGCTTCTCCCCACAAACTGAAGTCAAGATTTAAAACTGTTATTTAATTTGACATAAGAAAAAAGGAGAGTGTGTTGTCTTCTTTGTTTATTTTTTTACCTACAATTTAGTTTTTTTTTTGCAAAGACATGGCTCTAGTATGAAAATAGCGAGCAGAAGTTTTTCTGAATTTATGAGAGAACTATCTCGAAATTAAAAGACAGACTTGAACAGATAATACAAATTTGCTGTGTTTTTCTGAATAAACAAGATATGGCGCCTCAGATGATCTGTGGTATCCAACGCTTTCAGCAATTGCTTAATTATCTTATAAGTCACAGCGTAGCTGGCCTGAATGCCCCATACAAGTATCATCTTTAGGGATGCACAATAGTGTCCCAATGATATCAGTTTGGCTGATCTCTCTCTCTCTCTCTTCATCTCCCTCTATCCCTCTTTCCAACCCAAACACGGTCTCAGCAGTCTAACACGAGTCTGGTCCTGCTCGAGGTTTCTGCCTGTTAAAAGAAGTTTGTCCTTGCCACCGTTACTTGCTAGATGCTGCAAAGTGCTCTGCTGATGGTGGATTAAGACAAGATCAGACTGAGTCCTGTCTGCAAGATTGGACTGGACCTTTTCCACTCTTGATGTTGGGTCTTTGTTAATAATTTAACATAGAGTAACGGTCTAGACCTGCTCTGTTTGTAAAGAGTTTTATAACGTTTGTTGTGATTTGGCACTATTTAAATAAAGGCTGATTGATTATAAGTCACCATGTAGCTGGCCTGAATGCACCACAGATGCATCATCGTTATGGATGCACAATAGTGTCCCAATGATATCAGTATCAGCTGATAAAAGCTTAAAAAGTGAATTACTGGTATTTGCAGATATGAAAATGTTGGCCGATATGTACAGCTGAAAAAGGGGAAGCATTAACTATATGCCTAAGATCAATCTAAAGAAACATGATAACAACTAATTGTTATATTTATTAACCATCCATCTACTAAACACAGTCTATGGCATTATGCGAAACATATTACTGATGTTCAGAGCCTGCAATAGAGGTAATAAATAGCTTATTTTGGCTGATTTGTTTATCAAAAATATAAGTATTCATGATAACAGCAACATAAAACAGAAAAAAGTGGCACATTTGTGAAACAGGAAACTTTGCTTTTAACTATCTGATCATTTTTGCCGGCAATGTAATACTAAAGAGCTGAATACATGCAAATAGAGAGGCCCAAAAGACTAACTTCTATAGCTACAAATGATGGTGTTAAAATACCAGATTTTTCATCAGGTAAAGTCTCTGTATCTTTCAGCAGCTGCTAGCTGTCAGCCCCTGATGTGACCTGAGCCTTGGACCTGTTTGCCCAGCTGGAAGAAATAACTGTTAGCCGGTACGACTCACCCTTGAAACAGGAAGAGGTTCATATAATTGTAGCTCTTTGTCAGGAAGTTTCCCAAAACGCGCGTGGGGTAACCACAGCGGATCTGATAGGCTGACAGGGCGAAGTAGATGCACTTGACAAAATACCACATCTGAGCCACTGTGTTCTCACTGAAACGCCTGTGAGGGAAAACAAACAGAGACAGATTTACAAATCAAGATTACAGAAGCTTTGCTCATGTTTTCAGTTATTGGCATCACACAGAATCTCAAAGATCTTAAGTTTTAAGGATTACAAACCAAAAATAAACATTCAAATGAAACTTGGTATTGATGCAGAACATTTTCTAATCATGTTTGGATCTTTGACTTTATTTTTTGGATACCAAAGTAAGATTAAGATCGTACTTTTCTGTGACTCCTGGCAGGATAAAGAACATCCAGAAGTGGATGCCAAAGAGCAGGATGACCTGGAAGATGACTTTTCCCACAACAGACTTTCTGAGGTAGAGGGCCCGGTCCACCACCATGGTCCCAAACTGGATCAGTACCATGACCAGGAAAGGTCCTGGGACCTGATCCTCCGACAGTGAAGATGTGATGTCTGCAGCAGAGTGTTTCTACAAGGGAAAAGCAAAGTGGTGTACCTCAAGGATTAATATCAGGACTCTTATTATTTCTTATCTATATAAATAATAATGCTTCAGTAACTTCCTGTTGGGGCCTTTTCACATGCTATTGAGATTCTAATTCATTAAGAGTCACATAAGAGGTTTTGTGTTACCTCTTATGTTGGATATTAATGTTGTATGCTAAACGATGCTAGGCCCGATGTTCCCTGAGAGCTGAGGAGAAGGAGGCAAGGACGACATGCTGGTATTGAGGTGCAAGCTAAAAAAGACGACGAAGATCTATCTACGATAAGGTGGACGAGCTAACCCAGCACCAGAGGGAATACTGGCAGAGTAGCATCATGCTAACAGAGCTAACACAGGACCAATGCCACATTGGAAGGATTTCACCTGCTGTGGGTGGACAGGATACAGGAGAGCAAGACTGAACTAACTGGTGAAGAAGGCCAGCTCAGTCCTGGACCCTGTGGAGGTGGTGGCTGACAGGAGAATTATGGCCAATCTGTCGTCTTTGATGAACATTTTTAAATATATATATTCTTGTACTGTACACCTTCTTGTTTGCTGCTGTAACTCCATGAATTTCCCCATTGTGGGATGAATAAAGGAGTATCTTATCTTATCTTATCCTATGTGTCTTCTGGGTGTGTAGTTTCCATAAAAATCCACAAAGAGTTTTCTTCTACACCCACATGCATTTCTACTTTCTTTATATGCCTCATATTTTTTCTATTCTTGTGTGACAAAAATAAACAAAGTTAAATATTGTTGGAGTTGCTGTAATTTCTTTAATGGCTTCAGGTTAAGAAAAAGATGCTTAAAAACTTACACCAAACGCCCAGAATCCAAAAACGATGATGATGAAGTCGACCGTGTCAGAGAGGAACATCAGCACGTAGACATCTGTGACCGCACTGTACTCTGGATGGATCAAGTTATAGAAGAACTGCCTCATGGGAAGGTAGATCTCCATGAACCTACAGAGAAATCAAAAGACAAGACATCATCATGAGCAAAGATACGGGTGAAATGTGACGTCTGAACTTACACAGAGTTGGTGCAACAAAGTGCTGGTTCTTATAATCTTGTTTCTAATTTTTGGGTAAAATAAAAAACAACATTACATTTCCAATGGTCCCTCGATAGTTGAAGAAAGGAGCTTAATCTACTCTGTGATGAAACTTCTTTTGAAATAATGAAAATTAAGTATCCTCCCGTGTTTCAGTGTTCGAGACAAAATATCTCACTGGTTTCACTGCAACTAAATTTAGAACAATAACAATAACAGCTCTTCTAAAAATGACACACCTGTCTGGTCTAACGGGAACGCTCTAATTAAAGCTCTAAATTTAGACCGTAGAGAGGTTTTAGCTGTTGCATCATTGATATGATTTCCCACAATGCATCTTCTATTATTGGTCTAAGCGCTGCTCTCATCAGTGCCCTTATGGAGTCACACACCCTCTTGCATAATTACAGTCATGATCATTGACCAGTGAGAAGTCCAGAGTGGAGATGAGGACACAAAAACAGAGACTTTAATGAACCCTGAATGCGTCGTCGTACCGCTTTACGACAAAAGCTTTTCCTTTGAAGAGCTGCTCCCTCAGCTTCTCAATGATCATCTGTTTGCGTGTCTTCTGGTGGACGCTGGCCACACTGCCCTCCTTGCGGCTGCTGTTGTGGGAAGCTGTACTTCCTGTGGAAACAATTTACATTTCAGGTCGTAAATAAACCGTGACAAAGCACTGAGTCAGAGACGCAGCTTCAGATCCACAAACACAGAGACCTGAGCCGGGGTTAAGGCTAGAAGTTGAAGAAGATGTTGTGTTTTTTGTGATCCAAGGACAAAGGTAACTTCTATTATTGTATCTTTGATTATTACTTTTGGATGAGTCATGCTTATGACTTTTACAAAGTTACATCTTCCTCTCACGAATTAAAAGGAAAAGGAAGGAAGGAAAAAAAGTAGGACATAAAACACAATAATTCACCTCTCTTGGACCTTGCAGTGGAGTGGAGGGATCGGTGAGAAATGTGCGAACCTCCACTGGAGCTCTTGCGACGCTGGTATGTCTGCTGTTGCGGATAATGCACCTGGACCTGACCCGATTGTCCTGATTGTCCTGAATGTCCAGAATGTCCTGAATCAATAGACGTCCCAAATGTCATGGATCTCAGCGTGTGAGTGGAGCTTCTGCTCTCATTGAACAGTGAGGATGCTTGTTCAGATCCTTTCTCACTCCCCTCCTTGTCTTTTCCTTCGTCCTCTGACTCGCTCTGACGAGACGGCTCTCTCTTTGCTTTGGGGTCGTCTTCGTCCCACAGACCATGGCACTGGAAAAGGAGGATCCCAAAAAAATTAGGATTTTGAGGAATATTTTCATGGCCACAGATTATTTTGAGCGTTGTGTGTATATATCTGTGTAGGTATGTGTTCAGGAGTATGGGTGCATGGTGTGTCCTCAAAAACAGGTATTTAATCCACCTGTGCTGCCGGCTGGAGAAGCTTGATTGGTGCATAGCCAGAATGACCCACCAATCAGAAGCGACTGCCTCACTTTTGTGTCACTGTCATCTAACTTTACTCCTTTGTCAATAAATAACTTCTTATTTTGCTTAAAAGAGCTGTTTTTGTGTTGCCTCTCTTTGTTGTATCAAATGTGTTTGAATGTTGGCATAAAATCTAACAGGCATCTGGTACGGGGAATGTTGCTGCATGCAAATTCCACCAAACATCTCATCGCCTGCCTGTGTTTACCTTGAGAATGGATCTGTGGAAGAACAGAGCCAGTAACTGGACCAGGTCGTAGTGGACGTAGCCATCTTTCTTCTCCACACCGATGATATTAGGAGGGTAGTATGGTTTGTTTTTATCCACCTTGTTCTGGTTGAAGGGGAAGAAGCCAAACTGGAAGAAGTACTTGATGACGATGGTGGCCTAGAGGAATAACAAGATGAGTGTTAGTAGAGCTGCCGGGAGTTTTTGTTTTTCCAATATAACACAAGAGAGAGTTAAAAATATATATCTATAATATTCCAATCTTAGTCTTTGATTTCAATATAACTATCTCTTTTTTTCTTTGATCTTTTTCATTAAAATATGGGGCGGGGGTTTGGCCTAATGGTTAAGTCACACGCCCATATGGTGGGCGGCCCCGGTGGAACTCCAGCCTGCAGCCACTTTCCCGCATGTCATTACCCAACTCTCTCCCAGTTTCCTCCTGTATCCACTTCCCGTCCTCTCCAAATAAAGGCGGGAAAACCCCCAAAATATAACTTTAAAATAAGCAAATCTAAAAAGATAGCAGAGCTGGGGGAGAAGAGTGAAACTCTGAGATTAAAGTCACAAATTTGTGAGAAAAAAACCCCAAAGAAATAGTTTGTCCGAGAACCTTGTCAACTCTAACTTTAGCACATCAAACACCTTTGCTGTGCAGCAAGCTGTGTTCGACATCATTACATTGTACTTTTTAATCGGCTTTAGCATTTGATCATCCTTCGTAAGTTAATCACAAACTAACTTCTTCATTCATTTCACTCTAAACCGAGGCCACCTCTTCCAGGCGAACTCGCCTCACTTGTTTTGCTCTACATCATAGTGTTATGGCTGCGTTAATATACGTCCAAACAACCCGAGCCAAAGAGGAAAAATGGCCCCCATGTCGGAACAAGTGCTCCAAACTCTCCATGTGTGAGAGCATCCTGAAATGTAACCTCTAATGAGACATCCTTCGTTTGAAAACTGGAGTCACCAACACTTACACAAGAAAAATTTACAAAATTAACTTCACTTTGACTTTGTTTGACAAACATAATTCTATGAATAGTTGATATTTTGTAAATCACATCTCCTAATCAGTCTGTACCTCAGTGTAGACGATGGCAGTCATCCAGTAGCGCTTGCTGGGCCGAGGCACAGACAGCATGGCCCACAGGAAGATGGTGATGGGAAGGACCAGGGTAGCGCAGGAGGCAGACACCATGTGGTTGATGATAATGACCAGGTAGCACACCACCTCTGAATGGGCCACCAGCATGTTGTAGAGGGCGTAACAGAGCTGGAGGATCAGGGGCTGCTTCTGGTAGAATTTATCTGAATCCTCCAGCTCCTCGTCATAAAACATCCTGAGGGACGGAGAGAGATTGATTGATAATATTCTTATTTTTATTTGTAAGAAAATTACAGAAACATGAATGCATTGTTTTTATAATCTTTTTTGACTATAAAGCGACTCAAAATGATGATACAAAGATACAAAACAAGCACAACGAGACACTAAATAGCAACAGAGAAATGCCAAATGACCCCAAAGAAACGCAAACAGTTGATCTTACTCAGACTTTTTCCTGACAGCCCACAGGTAAAATATGAGCAAGAAGTCAGCTAACTGTGCTAGCTAGCTGTGAGCTAACGTGAGCATGTGCAGTTTAAAATCAGGAAGATCACCACAAGAGATATCATGCCACCAGTGCAACTGTTGGGCACATGGTGAAGTTGTTTCATACCTGACCTTTTGTTCTTTTCCACTCTTTCCACTTGTTTGTAAAGTCCAAATCGCATTTTTATAAAGGCAAGAACTGCCATTATAGTGTCAGACTCTGTTTCGCCTGCCATCCTTGATATTTGTAAACATTAAGCTGTAGCCTCCTGAAATTTCGCCAACCTTTCAAAAGGAAAAAGTCATGCTGAGAGGGACGTGTGAATAACAATTTTGGACATCTTCAAGGGCAGGCTGAAATTTACAATGAATTTTCAGCACTGCAAATGTGAAATCAGCTATATAAACAACTACAGAGATATGCAAGGGAACTTCAAGAACCTGAGTGACAGCAAAAAAGGAAGACAATAAGACCACAAAGGAAAGCAAAACGACCATGCAGATCTACAAAATGACTAATGGCTGAAATGAACCTTAAAATAAAGCAGAGCAATTCAAATAAGACAGAAAATAAACTACAAAAAGACTCTAAATTAGACAAAATGACTACAAATAAAAGAGAAAGAGATAAACTATCTTTAATAACTCAGTCAGACATGTTGCTTTAAATCTTTTCATCTTTCATCCTAAATTGACTTATCTGTGAATTTTGGACTTACTTGTTGAGCAGCAGTTCGCTGGCGGTCAGCTCAGTGGTCATAGAGGGCAACACGAGGTCTGACCTGCTGTCAGAGCGGCTGTCGGATGTCATCACCATACGTCTCCTCCTGTCCATGTCACTCTCGTCATCGCTGATTTCCAGCCGGTCAAAGCTGACCGCTTTGCTGTAGCTGGGAGGCACGTCAGCATCAGACATTTTGGAAGCATCAGTATCAGGCGTGTAGAGCAGTCCAACCCGTCCCTCTGATGGCATGAAGTCCTGCCCTCCTCCCCCGTCCTCACTCTCAGTGATGAAGTCCCTCTCCTGGCCAGAGGGGGCTGAGTCCACCTCCTCCTGCCTCAGGGAGGGACCCTCATCTGGGCCAAAGGACTCCCAGAGAGCCGCACCTCTCTCTTTGCTCTCTTGTTCAGTTAGAGTTACCTCTACTCCTTCCTCACCCTCCAGTCCCTCATGGCCCTCGTTGTCCTCACCCTCCAGTCCCTCATGGCCCTCGTTGTCCTCACCCTCTAGTCCCTCATGGCCCTCATTGTCCTCACCCTCCAGTCTCTCCATTCCCTCACCCTCCTCACCCTCCTCTCTCTCCCTGGGTTCTCCGTCACTCCAGGGACCGCCCTCGGCCCCCTCGCTCTCGTCAAGCTGTTGGGACTCCCATGGACCCTGCTGCTTTTCTTCCCCTTGATCCTGCTCATCCTCTACTTCTTCTATGGTGTCTGTGGTGCCCTGTCTTGAGTAGAGCATGACGCACTGGGTCGCTTCACTGCAGGGGATAAGAACAGCAGGGGTGTGTCAATACCAGTCTGCGTTTACATCAAGTCAAACGCCATTCACAACAATCCTCCACATGTGCCTCACAAGCTGAAAAAACTGATTTAAACTCAACTATTGTGACTAAAGCATTCTGCTGATGAAGAGGGAGAGAGACTAACAGAGAGAGGGGGGCGAGGTAAGCACTGTGAAGGAGGTTAGTTTGGAAATTAACACTTAATGAGGCAACGAGTAGGGTACAATTAAGATGTGGAACTCAGTAGCCCAATGAGCGTCATTTATTGGGTTGATTTTTTTGATTCCCTTGACAGTACGAATGATTTCTTTTCTATATACATTCTTGTTGAAATTCTTGCACTGTACACCTTTTTGTTTACTGCTGTAACTCCATGAATTTCCCCGTTGTGGGACGAATAAAGGAGTATCTTATCTTATCTTATCTTATCTTATCTTATAAGATTTTACGTACAGCTTGTAAATTATTACCAGGGGGTTGAAATGA
Organism: Notolabrus celidotus; assembly: GCF_009762535.1. Lineage (NCBI taxonomy): Eukaryota > Metazoa > Chordata > Actinopteri > Labriformes > Labridae > Notolabrus > Notolabrus celidotus. The sequence continues at coordinate 8,768,095 of NC_048286.1, read as the reverse complement.
TGTGTATATTACAACCACAAATAAAATAAATGCAGCGATATAGGAGGAATTCATCGTCTGCTTTAAAACTACAGGTTGTGATAGTCAAAATGTTACTGAAGGCACACGAGTTTGTTTGATCTCCACATGTTTTGATGAAGAGGAAAAAGCAGGAGACAGGAGATGCAGTGATCATGGTCATACCAGTGACAGTGAGCACATTCACATGCACACTAATTTCCCACTCTTATCCTAAATATAATATTGCTACGTCACGTGGACTGCATATTCCCTCAGCAGAAATAGGTCTCATCCTAAAGTAGCAGTTTCAGATATTGGATGCATGTTATGATGATCTTATTCAGGTTTTAAAAAACTTCAGGAAGTGTCTCATTTTGGGATTTGACTACAGTTTATGACACCAGACCTCTAGCCATAAAAAACACTGAAAAAAAGAACTAACCAACAGTTTCAAAGGCTAAAGCTATCAAGAGAACACAGCGCTGCATCTTTTGTGCATGTAAACTTAGCTCATGATTAGTGTGTGTATGGATGACGCTAAGGCCAGGCACCTGGACACGAAGCTGCTGCAGCTGTCCATTGATGAATTGGACATGTCCAGGCTGTACATCTTTCGCAGTATGGGCCTGGCCCGCTCGCTGGTTTTAGGAATGCTCTCTGGCATCCCGTCCAGGTCCTCCAGCGTGGATTGGCGAGAAAAGAGCGTGGTTGCCTCAGTCAAGGCACTGAGAGGTGGTGAGAGTGACAGATGGGGTGATAATTAGTGAAGAGGATGAGATGGGATCTATGTTAGGTTACACACACATTATGGATTAATCAAATCATTGAACTTCACTAACTTGTCACAGAAATAAAAAGGAAACATGAAATGTAACAAAGAATGGGGATGAAATGTCTCGATATGATGATGACTCCATGATGTGTCTGAGCAACACCTCGCTAAATCACAAACATATTCATTCCTCAGTTACCTTTGGGGTTATCCTTTTGTGTTGCTTTAAATTGTCAAGATAGTACAAGAGTTAAGAGTGTTTTTGACTGATTTGGGTGCTACAATGTACAAATTTTACCAGATTATTTCTCAATTTCTTGACCTTAAGCCCTGAGATTTTAAATAAAAGCCTCATCAAAAGCCAGTATCTTCTGTCTTGTTGTCTCCCTCTGTGTCTGTATTGTGTGTTTTCCAGTATCATACTGAGGATGACCTCTATCAGGTGTATATGTGTACCTGGATATGCTGTCTCTGGAGGCCGTGGAGTCCTGGCTCTCCATGCGATAGTCTGCTCGCCTCCTCCTGACCCTGGAGGAGCCTGACTCGTCCTCACTGAGTGCATCCATGCTTGCCTGCCTGGACATGTTGAGCCTCATGGCCTTCTGATAGTAGACGTGGATGCTCTCTCTGGATGGCACATTTCCCTGGTGGTAAGCAGGTTGTTATTTTCAGGTTCTCTTAATGTCACTACAGGTCAGTACATGAAACAGGCTCCACATCTTTAAAAGCCGACATGTTAGGATTCTCTTTTAACTGACTAAATCAACTTCTTTCTTAGCTCTCGGTACCTTCTTGACCTCTCTGGTCAGCATGCAGCGCTCTATACGCAGCACAGTGGAGATGTCGATGTACTCCCTGCACATGTCGTTCATCCACTTGGTGAAGCTCTCCACCGTCGTCATGAAGAGCACCCAGGTGAACTTTATGATGTTGAACACTCGCTTGATGATATTATCTAAAGGAGAGCAGAGACACAAAACATTTACAGTAATTGTATTTTTCTGGGAAAACTTAAGAATCTGCAGATTTGTGTCTCTTACCGTCTGTGAAAAAGCAGATTTCAGTGTTGAAAAACTCAACTTTGCATGACTTAACTTCGAGTGAGAAACTCCATTAATTGCACCCCTTGTGTGCTTTTAGAAGGGGTGACCATCAAAGTTTACCATAGAGAAAAAAATGCAAAACATTTTTATATTTTAAATCAAAATGTATCTTTATGAGGCTCTTGGTGACTGTAATATGAAAGTTTGTGACGGGTCCTTATTCAGAAACCAAAATGAAATGTCATACAGAAGGTGATCCATAGGATATGAATTTTATAACATTTTACAACCACAAATCCATGTTAAATGTTGCTAAAAATAGATTTGGATGGTTTGCAAATAATTTAAGCCTATATTATTGTTTTAAGAAAAATATATGCTTGTTTTTAATTTGATGCAAGCAACATTTAAAAAAAAAGTTGGGACAGGGAAAACAAAACACTGGAAAAATGTTGTAATGCTGAAAAAACCCACCAAGAGTAACATCTCTCAACTAATGAGGGTAATTTGAAACAGATTAGTAACATGACTGGGTATAAAAAGGGAATTTGTCTTAGAAATAAAGATGGGAAGGGGTTCACCAGTCTGTGAGAGACTGCGTTAGGGAATAGTTCAACAATTTCAGAATAATTTTCCTGACCATTAAATTGTGAAGAACTAGTGGATTTCATCATCTACAGCGCCCCACATAATATCAAAAGGTTCAAAGAATCTGGAGAAACCTCTTTAAAATGATACGAGATCGATAACTGATACTGGATGGCCGTGATCTTTGGGCCTTCAGATGCACTGCTTTAAAAACCGACATGACTCTGTAGTGGAAATCACTGCATGGGCTCAAAATCACCTCCAAAAAGCACTGGATGTCGCAACTTCTTAAAATTGTGTTGCTGGCATCAAATTTCAAACGATAATTTATCTTTCTTTAAACAATAAAACATGTTCAGTTTCAACATTCAATAAGCACCATGTTGCATGGAATAGGCTTTGAATGTGAACAAATCATCACAGTTTGTTTCACATGAAATTATATTTTACACAGCACCCCAACTCTCATGGAATGGGAGCTATATATTTTAAAGATAACTACTTCTGATAACAAGATGCTTTAATTCCAAAATGATCAACCCCCTTTTTGACGGTCAAAGAAAGGAGAAACATACAAAATACAATCATTAATAATGCAATCAAGTGTTTCATCCTGATTAAGTCTGCTTTCCACAATGCAGCAAGTTAACTCTTATTGAGAAACCTCACATCGCATAATCAAACTAATAGTTTTCTTCAGTTGAACCAACCTGGCCCATCAGACTTCTTGCTCTCCTCACTTTTGTCTCCCCCATCTGAGAGCTCTCCAAGGTCTACTGTCACGTGACCAGCTGAGGAACAGTAAAGACACCTCATCATGTTTGAAAGCACTTCAAGTCATCTCCTATCATAACTCATGCTAAAGTTTCTTTCATGTACGTTTTTGTCTCTAGAACTTGCTCACCATCTTTCTTGCTTTTTCTGTGTCTCACTCCCTTGGTGTATTTTTTCCAGAATTTGCGCTTCTCTTTGCCTCGTGCTCTCAGTGCTGCTTTGGGGTCCGTGATCCAGGCATGATAGAGAAACTGGAGAGCAGAGAGAAAGGGTTGAGTATGAAAGAGAAGGAAAGGACTCACACATGCAAATCATGCAACATCAAGCAAAAGAAAAGGAAATAAAAACTGATTGACGGTGTTTTTGCATGTTTTTGTGTTTTTATTATAAATGTATGCTCGATTTTGGAACAACACCTTCAACTTTTTAAAATGAATTCATCTCAGCAAAGCTGGCTGCAGCTTTCTACAAAAAGAAAACGCTTAAAACCTACAAAATCCTGTAAAACTTGAATAAAACATAGATTACAGAATATTTCAGGTGACCTTCTGCCTTTTTAATCATGTGCTTTTAGTTTGCAGTTGTATATTTATGTAATGTCAAAGACATAGTGAGACATATTGTTGAGAACTTGCACTTTTGCAGTTAATGCACTGAAACTCAAACAATGTCTGACGTCAGGGAAAAGGTTCAACGTGAACCATGGAAACTGTTGTGTGATCATAAAGACAGAATCAAGCTCAAACAGTAGATCACACGAAAAGACAAAACACTAATAAAAACCAATACCCTGTCAGAATAAAGTGCCAGCTCATGCATCCAGTTCAACTCAGGAAAGAACATGCAAAAGGTCAAATCGTTTCCATTCCAGCTCATGTTTGATGACTGAGGTCACAGCAGAGCACCGAACACGAGCTGGAACAGCCGACTCTCTTTGGTGCGACTTGGTATTTAACGTGTCAGGTGTTCATACAGAAGGCAAGCTGTGTTAGATGTTAGCTGGTGTAGCTGATGGTGAGTACCTTTCCTGCCCTGACCACATACTGCAGGATAGTTTTAGGCAGCTTAATGATAGACTTGGGCAAAGCCAGAACAGCAGAGACAAACTTCCCAATAGCTCGCTACAGAGAGACAACAGAGTCAGAGATTAGTAGGTTAATGCATTAGTGGAGAAGGATTTCATATTGTTAGAAACAGCAGATGTTAAGTTTGTTAGAAAACACTGAACAAAAGAGGATTATTTAGTTAGGTGAACACACACAGTTAGGCAGCTTCTCCTGAGTGTTAATATTAATAACTGTTAGTCCTTTAATGTATTATAAAATAGTAATAACACAAACAAGAATTAAAACACTTTCCATCAACTTGCTTACGAAAGTTGAATTTACACAAAGGGTAAAGTTCAGAAACAGAGATTTTTGTACAAAGTTATGCAGACTGTATTTTCATCTCTGCAAAAACTGCTTCCTATTCTATGAGTAAAGATGCACTCTGATACCGACCCTGATGTTTAAAATATAACCATTTAGCTGATTGCAGATTCTGATTTGAAGTGTTTTGCATCTCAACTCTTTAACTTTGTGTCTTAAAATGTCACTAGACTATGTCTTACAAAACGCACTGCACATCGCTGATCTTTCTCAGACATGATGTAACACTCTCACTCGGCCAACATTTCCTTTCATTTTAGAACATGAAAACACATCAGTTTGTCCAACAGGTGACCTCTTCTGCCCAATAAATAATCCTCTTCTGTGAACATATACAGTAGCTTGTCAGCTTACCTCGGCTGAACATTGTCTACAGTAATAAAAACATGTTATTAAGTGAGTGAATATCTGTGACAAAGGCAGAAAGACCATCTTTTTTCATATTGACACTGATGGAAAAATGAACCGCTCCTGGAAGTCACCTGGAACGCTGACTTCTTTGGCGGCTCGTCGTCTTTTTTCTCCTCCTCCTCCTCCGCTTCCTCCTCACTGTCAGTTTCAAACAAGTAATAGTCTCCACTTCTAACCACTAAGGGGCAGAAGGTACAGTTACATTCAGTCAAACAAAGGCTACAGACAGTCATTTTCACATTCAAATGGGGCTCAGAGGAGGTTCTCTCGCTGAAACAAAGCTGCATGAAAATCAAACCACTTACCATTAAACTCTACGTAACTCTCTACACAGCAAACATTTAACTAAGCGTACAGAACGCTGCGACACAGATCAATTTTTAAAACATCACAGAAATGACAGGATGAAACAGAAATATGCAGGAGACACACGACACATCAGAAACTAAGTATGACTGATTTAACTATGAGCACAAAGCACAATGAAGAATGACTGCTACAGACTCGTATTCCTGTAGTTGTCTTTAAACTTCAGGACAGAGCCGGCGGCTCCTGTCTGTGTTAGTTAAGAGTTAAAAGCAATGGGATAGACAAGGCTGACTTATGTCCTTGAACAGAACCACAGTGGGCGGGGAGTGAGGGAGGATGCTGGGACATGGAGATGAAACATCGAATGACGGAGATAAAATAGAGAAATAATTTGAAAATGTCAAGTGGGGGCGGAGTACGATATGAGACATGAGTTAAACCAAACAGGAAACTTCTGAATTGACTCAGTAAGATGCTTCTGTTTCTATATTTAACTCCATATTTTCTCTCTTTGGTCACTTGTCTGAGAGTTGCTGTTTTGTTTCCTCCAAAGTGACACCTGTTTGGTGATCATGTCTGCAGGCAAAGAATGAACAAACTCTTTTAATCCTTTATTCCAGTGCTGAGAATAAAGGCGAGTCGACTTCATGTCTTTGCATGAAAATGTTTTACAACAGAGCGATTCTCTACTGTGGACTCTGTAGGTGAGACCAGAGATGGTGTTTATATTTCATATGATGTTGAGTACAAACCTCCAGCCATTAGTCTTTTTCTCATTCTCTGTTGTCTCACCGTGTCTATTTAAGGAAACCCTGCTCCGCACTGATACTGACACGGTTTTATAGATCATCTTGAGACTGAAGAGCCTCTCCACACACAGTGTACGGTTACACAGGAGCTACAGGTTACCAGGGCCCTTAAATAGAGACCGAAAAGGACTAATGTCTGGATGTAAGGAGACTATTGTGTTGGTGCCTTCAGAGCCCAGGGGCAGTATGGGAATCCTCAGCGTTCTGGTCAAGGACACAAGGGCCAATCAGAGTGGAGGAAGAGAAAAAAGGGGTTTGGGGGGGTCAACCTACTGGAAGCATGGTCAACCCACGGCCTCCACCACTGCTTTTTTTTGGTCTTGGCTTTCGTTCGCTGTGCTCCTAAAATTTCACAAATACAGCAATGCAACATTTGATAAGAAAATGTATAATTCTGCATACTTCAAGGCATATTTCTTCTTTCTTAATTTGCTCTCTTAAATCCAATACTTCAGAAAACACATCATGAAAACATATTTTTATAACTCTACAAACTCTCAGCCATCTTCTTTTAGCACTGCTAGCTATCATACTACCTCAACACCAGCTCTTCTAACACAGAGTGAGACCCTGGCGGCCTTCATCATACCGTCATCGTCATCCTCCTCGGGCTGGACGAGGGTCTGTCCTTCTCCAGACTCCTGTGCTATGCTCAGCATCTTCTCCTTGCCCCTCTTAAACTTTTGCTGCCTCACCTTAATGCGCTCCATCCTGATTAGATCAGAGAGACGATCGACACAGAGGAACAGCACATAAACATCTCCCGGCTTCATATGGAAATTAGTGTACGTTATGTAACGTCAGAGTGCTCATTAGAGCGGGTGAGTGGATGTCATTAGTGCTTATGAGTAACTCCTGAGATAACTGTAAGTGGTGGAAATACATTGCCTTTATGTAGTATCATATACTAAGAGATGGCTTCCTGGAAACAGAGATGGGGTCGGCCTTTTTACTTTCTAACCGTGATCAGACTTGAATGGCTCTCTGATCATGTTCATTTACACATCAACTTTATAAGGCTTCCTGGTTTGGTGTAACTTATGCAGTAATTTGGGTATTTTTAAAGGTACAGTGTGCAGTAATGTAAATACGTAGCGATATCTAGCAGTCAGATTCTAGCCTGAAACATTCCCTTGCTCACCCCTCCCAGTGACGGTGGCCTTAGAGGACAAAAAGCTACTGTGATGCATGCAAAGTGTGATATTCTATTTGTCAATGTTTTACCATCAAAAACTTCGATCTATACACATCTTTTGCGCACAACAACAACTCTCCTCTTCTTCTTCTTTGGTGTATTTCCAGCAGCAACTCCCTAATTACAAAAACCCATACAGCCCTTACTAATTTGTCCCTTCTGTGCTACTGTAGAAACATTGCAGTGCAAGATGGCGGCCTCTGTGGAAGGGCACTCGCTTCTTAGAGGTTAACAAAAATAAATGATTCCTACATTAAAGTGATTCTACACTAATTCAAACATCCTTGTGAATATTATATTCCATTTCTAACAAGTCTGTTCTGCTAAATGATGCTAAAAATGACACACTGTACCTTTAAAATGTTGCAAAATGCTGGGGGTCTAAAGGACCGATGGACCCTGGTAATGGTCCATTAGATTGTCTCTGCTGGCAGCCACAAAATCAGCTACCCTGGCTGCAGCCTTTATGTTTACAGCCTAAGCAAAGTATGACCAAAAAAATACTTCAATATATTTTAAGTATCTTAATTTATTTTTCTTTAATTGATATTGCTGTTTTTGCACATTATCATAGTCCTTTTTCGAAGAGTTATTTCTAATAAGAGTAGTTCTTTAAAAAAAAAAAATGCTGTAGCACCTCTGGTTAAAATAATCCAGAGGAAGTTGTGTGTATCTTTAATCCTGAATTTGCATGTATATTTTTGCAAAATGTTAGGTTTTTAAGTCTGTAGAATTACTCTATTGAATTTAAATGTTACAACATCCCCTACTTAATCAACATTGTACAGAAAAACCCAATCCAAGTCCAAGTCAACTAGTTAGAGTCTCACTGTCTCTTCAGCTGCTCCACAGATTTGCGCTCCTCCTCCAGTCTGGCTCTCACTGCCTTCACTATGGTGGCCTGGAAGAGCTCCGCCCCTCTGAAACACACATAAGTCACAAGGTACAACGTAAAGGTTGTGACTTGATCATCATGGTTAATCAGTTTGATCACGATATCCTTTGCATATGGTGGCCCTGAGGTGCAAAATACAACAACAAATAAGAAACAACAACAACAACAACAACAAATGACTAAAGATGACATTAACTTTTAAGAGTGACAAAAATTAAACAAATGTCTGTCATTTTAACCAGAAGGAAATGTTGCTTTCACAATCTGATTTCAAACCTTGTTTGTGATTTTTCCTCATGTTTTCTTATTTGTTGTTGTGTTGTGTTATTTGTTGTTGCTCTTAGTTTTTAAAAAAAATCCAGATGTCCATGGATGGCATTCAGTCATACACATCAATCAGAATAATTGAGTAATCTAAATTTGAGAGTATCACCCATTGGCTATCTCAGCCTCAGCTGCAGTTTGTGTACCTGGATGCGAGGATCTGTGAGGCTCTTATATCAGCCACCACATGGAGGAAGTAGTAGCTCATGAAGACTCGTCTCTGGAGCAGCAGGAAGGCGAAGCAGATGCTGTCCCAGATGATGCCGGCCTCGTTGCTGGGCAGCTCACACGGCTTTTCAGCTGTAATGTTGACACAGCACAGCAAATCTCAGTCTCTCTGAATCTTTGAATTAAAATTAACTTTTGACTTGTTCACATCCCATTAATCAATATGCAGAATTAAAATCACTCGTCCCTTTGAGTATAAGCGGCTCTACAGTTAGAAATATTACTATGAAACGAGGAAGTCATTGTCAGTTTAGTACTGTTTCCTTCTTATTTCTGATAAAAGTCCGGACAATTCTCAGTATAATTTGTATATTTCATCTCCTTTCCTTTTTGTCTGAGGTATACTGTGCTGTTTTTAAAACTGTATAGCCGAGAGCATAGACACAGAACAGAGGTAAGGACATACAGTGGGAGGATTTACCAAGAATGAAGCATAAAATAATAAAACCATGAAATAAAACGTACTAAAACGACAGCACAAAACAAGTATTTGTACAAAAAATGTATGCAAACCAATATGACACCAAACAATAACCCTGAAAAACAAACTAAATACAAAAACATAAGTAAAAAAGTACATCAAAAGTTAATATGAAAAATAAAAATCACCTGCACTCTTCACAAAACAAATACAAGTTCATAGACTTGCAAACGCACCCTTTTATATTAAACATAAATGTAGACTGTTAATGTTAAATATATTACTGTTTGACTGAGTGTTGTAGCAGTGTTTGTATCACTGTTAATCAGTAGCTTGGTGGGATTAAGATGAGGTTGTGATGAATTAAACTGGCCTGGGAGGTTTAATTTAATCTCGTACTTCCTGTGTAGGACAGTCAGTTCTTACCTAAATATGGACCTCTCCTGCCAAATGTGAAGAAGATCTCTCATCGTCTTCTGAAACACCTCTTTTTAAATAAACAATGGACGGTCTAAAGATGCTAAAAGGAGTAAAATGCTGGTTCCACTCACGCTGCTTTATGTTGTGTTTGTAGTCCTTGATGGTGCAGGCCAGACTGAGCAGCTGGATCAACCAGCAGTTTTCCTGGACCAGTTTGTTGATGTAGCCGCAGGCCAGGATCTAAGAACAAGCATCCTTTGTTGAATATATTAACTTATTTCATATATTATTTATTCAAATATCTTTTAAGAACAGTTGTGATCTAATAAAACAGAGGTAATGTTTCTGTACCTGTATCCAACATACTAAGAACAGACAGGTTTATAGTGTTTGATCTACTTTAGCAGGCAGATTTAAGCACACAGATTAAAACCTTGTATCATCTTGTATGATCAGTATTCAAGCATTTATATTCCATCCAAAGTTAAATTTTAGTCATGAAAAACTATCCAAGATAGACTTCTTACAGACAAAATGTTCTTCATGGTGATCACAAAGATGTTGTATGCGATCAGGAAGTCCCAGTAGTGGAGGATCTTTTTGATTGGTTTGAGCAGCAGGTCGCCACCAAACAGCAGGAAGTAGAAACAGGCCACCAGGTAACCCATACAGAAAACACTGATGCGTGTGGTCCCTGTGATGAAGATGATGGTGAGGACGAACCAGAACAGGTAGCTAAACATGATGACCTTCAGCATGTCCAGGTACGACCTAAAGGACGGGGTGAGAACAACACGAGAGCAACTTTTCAGAAAGGATTCAACATTATCGGATAAATTAGGTGTTTTTTAGCTCTGACTGGGAGGGAATGAGTGCTGTCCCACAATTCTGTACTTCAACAACCTCAGGTTGAAATCAATGATAGCTTACACTCCAATGTACTGTACTATCTGTGTTTGTCTGTGTATCTGATACACTTTTTTTAACCCTTTCTGAAGCTCACTATGTGCTCACACTGTACGAGTTAAATCAGGAGAGAGCTTTAACAATCGCCAATAAAGTTTCCATTGAAAACTCCCACACACGGAAGCTGAAGTTGAAGAATATGACTTCAACAATAACTATCAAGAACAATTTCTGACATGTCAGCATAAACTGAGAGTAAATGAGACAGACGGCTTGAAAACGATGAGCTTTTGTTTCCCTCGTCTCCTTACATCATGTGGCTTCTCTCAGTGGGGCCAATCTGGGGATGCCATAAGACGAGGATAATCTCATCCCTATCTCCTCACACATCTGCTTCACCTCACCACTGCGCAGGCCAACAACCCCAGCCCTTTACAGCCCTGAGTCAGACACAAAGTTCCCCATGCATGCTCAAACGTAACCATTCCAGCCGAAAAATAGAAGCAAACAAATGATCCTGTTCGATACTGTCGCTTGTCCTGAGTTGTGAATAAGTAATGGAGTTATGTAGATATGTTTCTATGTAGATGTGGAAAGACAGCCTCTCTCTTAATTTAAGAAAAGTCACTAATCGTTGATGCAGTGCAGTGTGATTGTTTCTGTAGATATACGTAACAACAATCCATGCATCAACATGACTTATACATACATACTGTGTGTGTTTTGTGTGTACAGTAAAACACTAGCATCATGTCTTGCGCCCTGCACTTCTACTGTGAGCTCTATATCGTTCAGAGAGAGCCCTTCATGTTTTGAAGACAGAGTCACGTCGTCCATATTTACATACAGTTGATGGTCTTGTTCTGGCTTATGTCTGACCAGCCTAAGCTTTTATGTAATACGGTGAGTTTAGGAGCAGTTGAGGCATTTTTGTAAACAGGCAAAGATTAAAATTTGGCAGAATTTTAAAAAAGGGTCAAAGTTCAGGAGCTGATGTTAGTTATATGATGTTAAAGGTCAACGTCATCAACCCTCGCCAGCAGAGCTTAGCTGCTGATAGGATGCACGTTTGCCACAAAATAGAAGTCGAAACAACATTTCAGTTCATTCTGTTGCAGTGTGCATAATTGACCCATCAATCACACTTAGTGTTTCACTTAGCGTCAGAACACCGGTAAGAGTCTGATCAATAAAAGTGAACCTGAGTGAAACGTGACTCCTGTCACACAGCACAGATATGATCCTGCATGTCCTGCATGTGTGTGTCTAACATGTTGAAAGCATGCTCATGTAGACAGTTAATATGATGTGTGGAGTGAAAACAGAGGAAGCTGATTGACCTGGGACAACAAGAAGCCAATAAGAGCTGCTCTGTTTAGGAAGCAGCTTTGATGAAGTGGGTTAGGATCGGACGGTGTGTTGATGGGTTAGAATAGCTGAGTGAGTGTCCTTCTTCATCAGGGGGAGAAAATACCTTTTCCATACTTAAAAGCTATTTATTGAGTTAGAGTACATGGCAAAAGCGTCTGAGTCGCAGAGTGACGGACAGAGTGTTTTTGTGGATTATGGATTTCTCCTCCCACCCTGTATCCGTAATTTGATCCTGGAGGGAAACGATGGAATAAGTGCAGAGCTGCTGTGGTGTGGACAGACGGGCTGTGCAGCTCTCTTTCTCTTCACTGTAGGGCTTGTTGATGGACACAGAGTGCGTTAATAAAAGACTTGTCCACTTTGTGCATCAAAACAGTGGAATGTGAAGAGCACATAATCAATGACTGTGGACAGGTCAGGATGCTCTGGCTGTAACGCCCTGCCTCCAAAACCTTCTCTGTGCTCTTTTTTTCACATGCAAAGTCAGTGTTTAGTATCTCTGGACTCAGCAGCCAAAATTCTGAACGATGTTTGCAGTGGTTACTCAATAATGACTCAGTGAGCTTCTGACATGAGATACTGTCATCCGTCGTTTTTTTCATACCTTTATTTATCTAGGATAAGGGATTGCTGAGTAAAGAAGTTCTTATTCAGCACCAGCCCACTTAAGACTTCTACAGTCACATAGTTTGCAGCCAAGAACAACAACAGTTTTATACTGACTTTGCTTTTGGCAGCTTGACCATAAGGACTGATGTGGACAGTGATGGTCTGATTCCACTGAACCCAGGAAGTTGTTGCTGAGTTAGTTTTGTATTTCTTATCTAAATGTTACACGCACACTTCTCAGCCTTTCAGCTGGTCAGTGAATATGAAGTTACTCAACTCAGTAGGGGCACACTTCGTAATTTCACCATCTTTTGAAATATCACTGACTTTTGGGTTGTCAGAATAAAGGTGCACAATCACCTTTACCCCATCACCACCTTTTAATCTGGAAACAGCTGTTTATTTACACATGCAGCAATTATGGAGTGATCTTGTAACAATATGGAGCCATGTTTTTGACCACCTGATGAATATAAGTCTCATGTTTCATCAATGATCAAATGTGACATCTCATCTCATTATTAAACATTATACAGCAGAGCTTTATATTTTAATGTATTTATCTGGGATGAAGACTACATTTCCCAAGAGCGCCATCAACCACTGTCGTAAAGATGTGGCTCTTGTCAAAGTGTGCATTTGTTGTGGTAGCAAATTCGTTATATATAGATGTTCATTTAATACTCCTTTTCTTCGTTCATGGCATCACTTTCTGCAGGATGCAGAGTGATGAGGTTTTGTTTTGTAGCCACTTTAAGTTATTAACTGTAACATACCAACGAAAAAACTTTGTAAACTCTGATTTATTACATTAGTTAGCTTACAAAAGGTGAGCAGAGGTACCAGTTTAACGTTACTTATCACGGTGTCATGATGTGAGCTCTGGTGTCCCAATGAATGTCTGAATAACGTAAATATTCACACGGTTTTACTCTTTAGTCCTCCAAGAGCAGTGAAGCATTCACAAGCCGGCATAAACATTAAATCCTGTTCGTAGCCATTTAGCTAGTAAAGCCCTGGTTGTAGAGTTTCTCAGTCTTTAACACAAAACATACGTCTTTTAGCTAATCCTGCTCCAGTATCAGTCATGAGGATGAAACATCATGTCAAAAATAAAATGATCTAAAGAAAATAAAAACTCCTCCTGCTTGATAACTTTGACAACCAAACTTTACTAGCAGAGCTCTAAATATAGGCATGAAAGTATTTGTTTAAACATGAATACTAAAGACGACAAACAACAAATATTGAGGCCTTGTCCTGCTGAAGTATGAACACAGGGAAATGTCAGTTAATCTGCTCTACCTGCAGTAAATGAAGTCAGGGACGGGGTTGTGGACGCTGAAAGAAGCTGCATCCAGGTCTCTGCAGATCTCCACGTTGTCTCCAGCCATGATACGAACTGCTGCTTTGTTCTCATCTTCAAAAACCTGCCTCTGCATGGAGGCACACAGCAGCAACATGAAGTCGTCTAGGAAAGATCAGAGGAGAAATCTCATCTCAGATCATGAATTTTTGCAAATACTAACTTGGGAACTAAAATCATATCCAAGTCATCTATGAATCAGAGGAGAATATTGGTTTGAAAGAAGCTAAACAGTTTCACTTACAGATGAGGAATGTGGGTTTGGGCCTGGTGAGAAAATCTGGAACGTAGAGCCACTTCACCACATTAGAGTCTGTCGAAGAGTTAGGAAACCTCCAGGGATAATCTAAAATTAAAACATTCACCATTATCATCGCACATACGTCATTATAATGTCTGGTTTATTTGTGGAGCACTTTAACAGGAAAAGGACCGGCAATTAGAGTCTTCAGACGGTAACAAATAAATCAAGAAAGAAAACATCTCAAAGACAGAAAAAACTGCTTCAAGATGAAGTCCTTGTTGTTGTTTGAAGACAGATTTTTGAGACTAGATCAAACAATTAAAGGCTAAAATATTAGTCTGGACCAAAATACTGAAGTTTAAATCAAATGTGTATTTTATAAATAAACATATTTTAGTTTATTATGTAACTTCCAGATGATAAATAGCTACTTTTGAGGAACTTGGGATACAAGGGAATGGAGACAGTTTTGGTTAAGACACACAAAAGGAAAGCCAAATGAACTGTGAATAATCAGATAATTAACTGAGACTTGATCTATATTAATGATTAAAATACCAAACAGTCATTGTTGTCAAACTCTTACATTTAGCATCTTTTCTTTAATTTATTTCATTATAAAATCAACACGGTAGCTTTTAGAAAATTCAGTTGGATAAAAATGTTCCAACTTTATAAACTTAGTAACTCAAATAACTGAAAAATATTATTTCATTATTAATGGGAATAGTCATTAATTGTGTACTGAAATTGCTTGTTACTGTTACAGTGTAGCTGTGTGAATGACACAAACCTGCGCAGGCTGATGGAGGTATCCCGATGCAGACGAAGTACTGGACTGTCATCATGCAGGCCAGGAAGCAGCAGTACTTTGGCCAGATCTCAGCGATGGCTTTCCTCCTGCGTTTAAACATCACTGCTATCAAAGCGAAGGCATGCAGCATGGCGTAGAAGTCCATACGCTGCCCGATGACATTAACCACCAACAGCAGGCACGTCTGAGGGGAACACATTAGGAGGGACAAATTAAGTGATGGAGCAAACAGTCTTCTGATCAAACACATTTGTGTCACTCGTCTTTACCTCAAGTCCAAACTTGTAGAAGAAGTAATTGATGAAGTATTTGATGAAGCTGATGATGCCCAGGTCCAGATGCTGCCGTGTGATATCATGGAAGATGATCCTGGCTGCAGGAGGTGAAAGTTTGTTCCTCAGTCTGAAGTATTCCTGATGACGGTAGATGGTCACCTCGAATGCTAACAGAGCTAGCATCAAAAGGTTGTTCTGCATGGGGACAGACAGAAACTCATTTAATAAAAACAAATAAAAACAGTTTGAATAACTGATGGGTAAGTTAGAGGAATATTTAAGTTATGTTAGTCATAAAACAGTGTGATTAAAGTGTGCCTAGTCTGATCCCCGTAACATTTTAACCCATTCTAGAAACTTTTGATGGACATTTCCTAACACACCTGTGCAGATAACACTTAACTACTTCTGTCTCTTATCTATTTTTTAAAGATTATTTTTGAGGCTTTCGATGTTTTATTTGGAAGACAGGACAGTGGATTGAGTAAGTGAGAACTGAGAAAAGAGGGTGTGCGATGGCGTGCGGAAAAAGGGCCACAGGCTGGATTTGAACCCAGCTGCCCGCTTTGAGGATTCTAGCCTCTGTACATGGGGCACTTGATTTAACCACCTAGCCAAACCGGTGCCCCCTTAACACTGTCTTTTGCCCAAACTTAGTTTGATTAGTTCATGCATTTTTCAGAGTCTAGAGACATTTTAAAACGTAGAATAAAAAATAACAGGTTAAAGTCACTTTGGAGTTTTGACCTTTAGGACCTTTTTGTGGACAAAGTCTCATATTTTTGCTGATCCGTCCATTCAAGTGAAAGCTTTGACAAAAAATCCTATTCTGCTATGTCTTTAACCCAAAACTGTTCCTGGTGACAGTGTGTGAATGCTTCTGAATAGGATCAGTTAATATTGATGACTACCTACTATAGCATCCTCTGCTATCAGTGAATGAATGTGGTGTGAACGAGTGAATTTGATAAGTAGTGTAAAAGTGTTCTGATAGGTCGGAAAGACTACAAACGTGCTATACATGCACAAATCCATTTACTATTTATTATAAACAGCTGACGTGTGCCTCATAATGAATCTTTGGCATGTATAAATAGAAACAGCTGATTTAGCACTGTGCTGTTCATCTCTATCTGATTCTTACCCTATTGAAGGGTTGACAGGCATAACGTAACTGTAAGAATACTCAATCTTGTTATGATAGGTGTTGCTTGCTTTAGTTGATGATATGAAGGCATCAGTCTTAACTTCAGTCTGATTCATTTCCGACTAAAAACTTCTCACCTGAGCTTTCAACAGGCTGCTCGACTATTTTCCTCTAAGTTACACATGGATCTACTTCTTGGCCTGATGCAGTGACTTTCTATGCTCTGATGTCCGATCAATCCAACAGATTGTGCTTCTAATTAATTGATTTCACACTGCTTGCAGGCTCCTCACCCTGAGGTATCCCAGCAGGTCATCTTGCTTCCTCAGGCCCACCCAGTGTTCTAAATCCACTGGTTCCTTATACAGCAGAGAGTTCTTCAGCTCCTCCTTCATCTCATCTTTGTACCCAGCTGGCTGTGGATAGAGAATAAGTACTTTAGGCTGAGTTATTCTCTGTACAACAATCCCATGAAGCATGTAGTGTATACAACAAGGTTCCATAAGCATGTTGTGATTATACTCACCATTACACATTTACGCAATATAGGTTTTATGGACTTCAGCTGGTACAACATTTTGCATACGATGATGACACACGTCCAGACGCTGCAAACGCTGGAGGCAAGGGGTCGATACTGGCTGTAAGGCAGTGCGAAGGCCCAGGACACCAGGAACACACAGTTCAACAAAGACACCTGCAGAGGAGGTGAAAAACAGGCGGTGAGGAGCTTGTGACAGGTTAAAATGAAGACAAGCACCAAACAAGCAACAACTTAGGTATTGTTGAGTTTGCATTTTAAGAAGTTCTACAAAAGAGAAAGAAAGGTTTAAATTGTTTGTTTCTGAGTCCAAATAAGATTTAACAAAACATTAAACGTTATTTCTCCCATTAATTTGCCTTGTACAACATTAAAGTAAATGGTTCGCCTATTTTCAACCTCATCTCTAATAGGAGTCAGGTATATAGGGTCTGAACTGCCTTTACATTTACGTTGATGTTCTCTGAGTCTCTGAGGCAAAGCTGCAAAATCCATTGTTCTTTCTGATCCATATCTGTTCAATTTAATCAATCAGTCTTTATTTATAAAGACAATGCCACTGAACACAGACCAATGTTCGACCTACTGCTAGTAGTACTGAAAGGTTAAATAAATACAGTTATTGTTCTACTAAAAATATAACTTCTGAATTATCATTTAGTCCAGAGGAGGTGTGTCATCGTGCAGTGTTGTGAAGCTCCCTGTCAATAATCTGCTGGTTGGGACTGCTAGAAAACATACAGGGACATCTGTTTCCCTCTCCTCTGATGTCAGTCTGTCTACAGTAGACATAAACATAACATGTGTCTTTATTAGATGTGGAAGGGACCTACCAAAGCCTGTCAATGAGGAGTTAGCAATGTAGTGGCTGTGATGGAGGGCGGAGCAGAGGCACACAGCAGACACGGAGAAGCGTAACTTCAGTTGAAAGTAATCCAAACCAGGCACCTTTATGCATGTTTGTGCAAAGATGTGGATGTGTTTATAAGGTCTTGAGAGCGCAACTGCTGTGAACCAATCAGAAAATAACGCCTCAATTCTTTATTTGACCGCTTTGTTTTCTTTGGGGCGCCCCCTCTCTTAACTTTATCTCTGTCAGTGGACCACCGCTGCTCACGTTCTCTCTCTCTCTTAAATTTGCAGCTTTTGGTTGAAAAAATGTGTCTTTATCTGTTCTTTTCTTCACAAGCTTTGGTGCTATTTGATACCATGTAGTGTTAAAATAATGGATATTGAATCATTTTTACCAGTGATAATGGGCTACTGTAAAGTTGGCCTGGCAAAATACTCAGTTAGGCTGTGTTAAACTTGATTGAAGCAGACATGACTACCTGCAAACACGGAGCCTTGGTTCATACCTCTTCGAAAGACACCATGACGATGTAACAGGACACAATCTTAATGATGTGGATCTCCAACAGCCACCAGATGAACAGCTGCAGTTTGTGGAAATACTCCAGGAACTTGAGGAAGAGCACGGTCAGGCGGTCAACCACCAGGTGCCATTTATTCTTCAGATCTAAAGAAGGGGAGACAAAAACCAGACACACTTACATGGAAACAATAACACGACTGCAGAGGTGCGAATGGAAAGCATTTTGAGGATTTCCCTCTTAATCACAGCAGTTAGTCCTCTGTTTAAACTATTTTATCTCTCTTCTCACACTTCAGAAATCAGTCTGGTTTTATTCTTTCTTCTTCTTTCAGCAAATCACTTAAAAATATAATTTAACTCACACTTTTTTTGTAGCTGAAGCCTGATATAGTCATCCTCTGTAGCTATATTTAAACTATTATTAAAGCTAAATAAGCCACACTGTTGGTTTATCCTGAGTCAATCCAATGTATTGAAGAGTATCCTGCTCCCATAAATGCAGGTCAGTCTACGGATATAATGAAGCCAATGCAAAGGAACAACTGAGTCTCTTTTTTGCAAAGTTATGCTCAGTATGTTTAGATTATGACTCAATAGATGTTTTTATAAAAAAAAATAATGTCAATATATGTCTGATTGAGCTCTGTGTACAGTAAGTCAGGGGACATTTGACTATTTTCACTGTCAGTCATTTGGATTAAGCTGGGTTTTTTTTTCTATTATGGATGCGCTAAAGTATCATTTAAACATTAGTATCAGACGATATTTGCTCTGAGAGACATCACTGGCCCATTGGCAACTAATGTAGCAAGTGCTGATGTTGGTAGCCGATGTTTATCTGTTGTTTTGCAAGGTAACTAAATGCTGGCAGGCTAGTAAACCTGACTGCTGAGTCAGAGAAAACAGTTCTTTCTGGGAAGAAGAAGTCACCTGTTGGACATACTCTTGGATTGTAGAAAGCTCAATATCATTTGGTCTCTAGGAAATGTTACATTTTTAAGGCAAACAATTAAACCCTTAATCAAGAATAATATCATATACGGGTATCGACCGATGCCCAGCACAAACATGAAATATTACCACATTATAAAACTGCAATTTTATACTGCAAGACTTATATAACCCCTTATGTCAAGATGTTACACAGAACAGCTCAAAGTATTCTGGACCCACTTAAGACCAATAATCAGTTTTGATCCATTAATCACTTCCATCCAAATACCAGCAAAGAATCAAAGAGAACTGATTTGACCTCCTCCCTCCTGTTGCTGCTTTCTAAAAACATGTTGTTTTCTTTCCCTCCCCTTCTTCTCTGCTATGTTTAACACCTACAACAAAATCAAACGTATAGCATCACACATACTTTCTCAAAAATCATCTGCCTTCCCCCATCTGAACTCTCAGACCTGAACTACAGAGCCACTCACTCCCCAAATCACATCCTCAATAATCACAGCACATTTCTGACCTCCAGATGGGATAAAGGAAGTTAAAATGAAGTAAAAAAACTCCCCTCAGCAGTAGTTTCTGACTTCTCCTCTGCTGCAGAATCAAACTTCCTTGCTGACACCGCTATGTGCTGGGATGTATGAAGGGAAATCTCTATCTGTACACTGCTGTGTTTGAATGTGTGTGTTTCTACGTTGAACTGGCTGTGAAATCCCGTTTCCCTCTGAGACAATAAAGTGTAAACCCAAATGTATGAAAAAATAAAATCTGTGTTAACAAGAAAATTCCAAGCTGTTGTTTTAATTACCTGATAATGACGGCTTAACATTTGTTTTATATTCTCACAAAGGATATAAAATCTGCAGCCACAGTTGAGTGGTGGGTGTATGTTTTCACAAAAGCCATATTATCTCAGGTCGTAATAGAGGGCTCATTGTTAGGATAAGAAACTCTGAGAGAGCATATAGCACGTTCAGCTCACAGCTCATTATAAACTGAGAGGCCCTGCAGCGTCGGGTTTTATCACCTGTTTTATTTTCTGTGTATATAAACAACATTTTAATTTAGGACCAGTGTGAGTGTCTGTGTAAATATGCTAATGGTGCGGCAACAGTCAGCTTTAGCAGAAGGGTGTAATGGGTGAAAGTGAGCATTTGAGCTATGCACTGTGTCAGAACAGAAAACTGGAGGTAAATCTTACAGAACCCCAAAAATCTGCAATACACCAGATTTTTACAGCTTGGCTTTGGGATGATAAATGAGTCGCTGTTGAGACTGCAGGCAGCAGATACTGAGGCTGCAGACTGAGCTCCTCGCAGAGAGCTCTGGCCTTTAAAGATTGTATGAAACATATGTCTTCTGAGCAGACCAGAGAGCTCCAGGCTGAGAGAAAACATCTCTGCACTCATGTCTGAGAGCGTCTGCAGCGCTACATTACAGCACACCAGTCCGAGCTGTAAACACAGGGAGAAGAGCAAACACACCCAGCAGTGTGGGAAGCTTTAATGTACTTTGGAGGAAAACAGAGAGGCTGAGCATCGCTCAAAGAAAGCTCACGAGACGCTGAAGTGTTAAAATAAAACTGTAAAACTGTTATATACCAAGCCACAGAGGCTGGAGATGGCGACTTCATGAAGTTGTTTTTCTTAATATAAATGCCAAGGAAACCATCAAGATGCTTCAGAGACACACTGTGTATCAAGCGTGAAGCAAAGCATGTAACTATGTTGCTTTGATATGTTTTCGACAACTATACAACATAATGTTATCCAAACATTGTGCCAATCTATATTTACTGCAGTACCAAACTTTGAGTGCATCAGCTGAATCCAAATAACCCTGATTATTACACAAAGGAGCAGCAGATTCCCATTCAAACACACACTGCACAAATTTTGTTTTTATGATTGCAGACAGGCTGTGTCTCTTCATTGAACAGTGACTGAGGAGGTGATGTCTGCGGCTACTCTTACATGTAGACATAACACATACATTACTGAACTGTTTATGTAATGACGTTGTGTGGAATTGCTGCCTTGGATTAGTTCACAGACAAGTGAACACAGTATAGGGCTGCCACACTGATGTCTGGTTGGTGTCTGTGATTAACTATGTCCCAAGTTATGACTGACCTTTTCAGTATTTTACCTGACCACCAAGCAGAAACCTCTAATGATAAAAAAATTAAGTCAATATAGGTGTGCCTAGAAACTGCTGTTCCTCAAGTGTCCACTTGAGGCTTGCTCCAGAAGTCAACTAAATCCCATCAACACCAATATCAAAATGTCAATTTTTACAGAATAATTAAACATGTTTATAGCCTGCAACAAAAAAACGTTTTTGGTCTGATTAGTTTCTCTTCAGCAGTCAAATGTCAGAAGACACTGTTAATAACCAGCTTGCTATTCATTACTTTATAGAAATGACCATTCTAGTCTTTTGTCTGATGGTCTGGTTTGCTTTTGTTGGTCATGTAGAGGCATCACAGTAAGTTTAGGTTTCATAACAAGTCAAAAACTCCTCTTTAAGCTATAAGTGATGATGTAGCAACTATGAGTTGAAGACATTTAATAACAACCTCTTGGATAAGTGATTGTTGGTCTAGCAGAAATTAAAAGCTCAAAAATATCCTCTGGTGTAGCATCTTTTCAAAATCTGCAGCTCCTTTTATTGTCCTACTGTAAATCATATTTTTTGTCTCTGATATAATGTGAGAGAACAACAACCGGGTGTGGACTGTATAAGAGATACGCACTATAGTGTTGTTAAACTTTGTTGTTAAACTGCTGTGCTGCAGTTTTTCACTACCTGAGCTCTGCTCCGTGCTCGGCTCCGGCTCGCCCCCAGTGCTGCAGTGGTGGCTCTCGTCCGTGCTGGACTGCCGCCCGTCAGAGAAAGTCCTGGGCTTCTCTTCAGTCGTTTTAGTGTCACACAACACCACAACCAGGGTCTGGTCTTTCTCCTCCTTCTCCTTCTCTGTCACCCAGTCCTTTTCCCCCTGCCCCTCCTTCTCCTTCTGCTCCTCCTGCTTGTCCTGCGGCTCCTGCTCCTCTCTGGAGAGTGTTGCCTCCGCTGAGCTGACGCTGAGCATGGTGAGGTCTGCCAGGCTGCCATCGAGGTGCACCAGCCTGGAGACAAGGGAGCAGGTATTAGACACATAGACAGATTCATGCAGACCCACACAGGCAGACATCAGTATTTCTATACTTATGAGGACATTCAGTTATGTTTTTATTTTATTTTTCTTATACTTGATGTCATGTGAGGGGCGTTTTTCTCTTCTATTTTTTCCGTGTTCATTTCTGGAACTTGTCAGTTTAGTCAACTATTAACAGATTCTTCATAAAAATGTAGAATCAGTCCTCCTGGTTATAAAGTTGGTTACTATTATTTAAGTTGCACCTTCATGAAGTGATGGATATCAGCTGCTTCAGCCATGCAAGAAATGGAAGTCTTAT
Organism: Notolabrus celidotus; assembly: GCF_009762535.1. NCBI lineage: Eukaryota > Metazoa > Chordata > Actinopteri > Labriformes > Labridae > Notolabrus > Notolabrus celidotus. The sequence goes on along the minus strand of NC_048286.1, from coordinate 8,745,422 downwards.
TCATATGCTGCTTGGGTCTTAGATGACCGGTAGAATCCAGGCACATGAACACCAGTGCACCTGATGGCTTACTATTCTGCCTTAAGTCTTGATCTACAAAAGCACTTTATAGAAACCAGGAAAATCCCTCAGTTTAAGGGTTTTTCTCACACTCCTTCAGTCCTCATAAGTATATAAATACACACTAGTTCACATGGTCCAGGTGATTCTCAAAAGGCTATGAATTCAATGTTTGGATGGGAATCATCAGCTCCGGGTCTGTTAACTCAACAGCAGTATGGCGTTTCATCAGGCAGTGCACATTCCTTTTGCATTCTTTAAAACAATCTCTGTTGATTTTTTGAGCTGATTTTTTTTTTACTTTATGGGGGATTTTCTTCTTGCAGCAGATAAATGGTAGCAGCTGATGGGAGGAATTAACCCTTTCAATTCTTCTCAGGCAATGGAGCGAGGTCAGAGGTTAGGTTTGGCTTGCATGAACTGGACGCATATCAAGGCAAGCATTTTGTTTACCCTGTGGTCACACTTACTTGCTCTGCTGAGTTGGGATTTTTTGCTTGATGCTGCTCAGAACAATAAAGTTACACAGACGTCAAGACGGACAGCGAGGAGAGAAACCGACAAAGACAGGCTGAGACTGACACTTGAAATCATTTTAAATATCCAAGTATTTTTATAAAAATGCATGAAACTGGCCAACAGGCTCCTGTGGTTAGGGGTGATCGAGCTTTTTCAGGAAGGGGCTCATTTTCAGTGCAGAAAAAGGGTAAAGGGATCCAGATACTGGAAGGAGAAAACCGTTCTGTCAGAGTCAAACATGCTTGCTTGACAGCTTTGAAACCATCGGAGAGAAGTAGAGGGGGAAAGATCTGTGCTGGGGGGGCTAGAGAAGGGTGAAAGATTCAGAAAGACAACAGAGGACTCAAAAAGAGGAGGCTACAGGCAAAATAATAACTTGCATATCCTGAAACTCCTAGACCAGGGGTTATATATATCTAAAGATCATCAACATGTAATTATTGGCAGGAAAAGAGCAAAAGGGACTGGTCAAGTGCAGGGTTTAAAACAGAATGAGGAAGAAGAGACTCAGAGGTGAACTGGGATGGTGGTGGATGCCACAGAAAGCGAGCAGATACCCACCTATCCATGATCAGATAGACACGCCCATTGACTTTAGCGTGGCTGTGTGAAAGAGGGTGTCAGAGGTGAGATGGCAGGAGGTCACAGAGAGAGGCAGAGCAGAGACGAGCCGAGCAAGCAGCAGCGACACGATGAAGAGTGCACGACAATACGGAGGCAATAAAGGCAAAACACAACACGGCAGATGTTATTACATTTAACGACACACGGAGCACACTGCAGCACACACACTGACGGATGAATGAAGAGAATGGTGCTTATAAGGAGCATTAAATAAAATGATATTCCAATAGAGAAGGGATAAAAGTTTCACCTCATGCTCGACTGAGATCTTAAGGTTTAAGATGGGCACTGTTCTTTGGCAATCAGCAATAACTGAGTGTCATTTCTAATGAACTTCAGGGGAAGGAAACTCCAGTTTGAGCCTCATGAGTGCCAAAACATTCAAGTCCCAGAGGGAAACTACTGCCGACCTGAATGATGCACGTGTTGCACACCTTGCTGTTTTGTAACAAGGGGTTATCAAACTTTTCACATCTCCTCAACTGACTCTAAATAGACCCCATGCCCGGATTAATAAGATATTGATAGGAAGCCAAGTAGTCTGATGTGTTGTGTTACGTATAGATGGAGTTGTAGCGAAAATAAACAGCTTGGGACTCATTCAGACCTTGTTATGACCTCTGGAAAACCCAAACACGCTACTTTAAGACCAACTTTTGTGGATAATAAGAGATTACAAAAATACAAGTTTTCATTTTTGTTCTTCAGAACCCAGGACAACACCTACTGCGGTTTGAAAGTATAACACTCTTCTTCTGACCATCAGGGTGAAGAATAATGTCTCTTAACCTCTGTGTTAGGTTAAACAACATACACTCCCCTCATGTCTCACCTGTAGATAGTGCTCTCCTCTTTGGCCACCACAGCCTGCAGGTCAGTGAGCTGCAGGAAGCGGTCGTGGAAGTAGTGCAGGTGGAGAATACACACCAGCAGGAAGGACGTGGGAATGAAAATCCTTGTGAACAGCTCGGAGACAGAAAACGTCTCCAAACCCAGGTCCTTCAAGCTGCATTCATTTAAAAACAAAGAGGAAACAGAAAATGAGATACTTCACAGAGAGCAATTTCTTTGTTGGTCATTTGTAACAGTGTCAGTAAGAAGACGACTGATGTACAAAGGTCAAAGTTCATTACTGGATGGTGTTCGGTTAGGTTTATGAGACAGTTTGTGATACCTTCAGAGCAAAATTTCTCATGATAGACTTTTTTTCCAATCAAATTCATCCTAAAAGTCGATCATTAAGTGGTAAAGGTGAAAAAAAACATTTGTCTTCTGCATGTCCTTCCTCTTTAAAATGAGAGAGCATGTTATCAAGGCAAGAGACAAGATAAAAAGAAATTGCCACTGGTGGCGCTGTTGGCCACTGGTGGCAGTTTAAGCGTGTGCCCTGTATACAAAGGCTATCGTCCCTGTCGACTCCCGGCCTTGACCATTTGCTGCATGTCATCGCCTATCTCTATTCCCCACATTTCCTGTCTCTCTTCTCTCCTCAGCTGTCATATCTAAAGAAGGAAATAATGCCCAAAAATATAACTCATAAAAAGTATACCGCTGGAACTGCAGATTGTAAGATGCTAAGGTTATGTTCATAAAATAGAAAAATATAACATTTGAAAGGTAAGTTTAAAATAAAACTGTCTATGTTGCCAGTCTGGGGAGCAAGGTTATGCCTGTTACAAAACTAAAGAAAACCATCAAATTAATAGAGGATTGTTAAAAAAAAATTGTGCAAATTGAAAGAAAAATAATAACATGATTTCCCAAGAAATGATTCCCCCGCAAGCGGCAAGCTTCAGTCTAAAAATATGAGTCCAATGCGGAAGTGCTAAAAGCTGCAGTTCATTGAGAATCCGCTTGAGGCTGGCTCCGGAAGTACCGGATGTCACATAAACATGAATGGGAAAAAGACGATCTTTACAGCAGAAATAAACATGTTTACAGCCTGGTACAAAAGACGAGTGTAGTCTGGATAGCTCATTTCTTGATCAGCTCTCACTGTGAGGGAGGTGACGTCACGGATACTACGTCTATATTTTATACAGTCTATGTTCCCCCCTGAAAGTGTATTGTTTGTTTTAAAAAAGGTGCAAAAAAGTATATAAACTAGAGAGAAAATGTCTTTATTTTGTCTTTTAATGTTGCTCTAATGTTGTGGTGTGCAGAAGATTTTCTTGGTGATTACACAGGCACCCTGACTCACTAATAACCTGCTTTGTCTTTTGAGGATGGTTGTGGTCTATCTTTTGCATTTGGTTGCTTTTTTTAAATGGTGTGAAGTTTTGAGTTTCGTTTACACAATAATTTTCCAGTCATTTTGATTTTCATTCCTGACAAGTATCCCTCAATATGAGAAAAAAAATAACTAAAGCAAACGATCAAACAGATAGAAATTAAGCCGAAACAACAGGAAAACTTTTATAGAATAAAGCCTGAACTAAAAAAGCAACATTAAAAGCAAATCTTTCCTCGGGAGTGAGGCCGAAGGTGAGTTTTCTTGGATCTTTAGCACTCTGTGAGCTCACCTCTTTATGTCCATATTGGTCATGTTGGACCAGACGTTTGGTGAGGTTTCAAACTGGTAGGTGTAGACCAGAGTGAGCACCAGCATGGTGTACATCACCACCGACATCCAGAAGTACTTCAGGATCCTCCTCCAATACTCAAAGTGCACCTAGATAAGAATGAACGTGCTCATTGTTTTTCAGAGGATATGAATCGACCTGCATTTACAGCTGTATCACATTCAATTAAACATGACGCACAGGGACATCTGGATTTAGGAGGATGGTTCTGTTTTACTGTGATAGAGGTTATAAAGCAGTTGGATTATGAGCCTGCTGTACACAAACTTTATGACACACTAAAATAGTCGGCACCTTCTGTCCTTGGGAAATTGAATTTGGAAACTTTACAACGATGTATCCATGTGCTAATTTAGGATTACTCAAATACAATATCACTTAGTAAACAGGCTTACTTTAAATGAGGAAAGAACCTTTTTGATGCTCAAACACTCTTACAATTAAATCAGGTGAGCAGATTATTTGGTCTACAAAGACCACATTTAAGAGTTATTTATTATAAATTATTTCATTATTTCACGATCCAAAATATCAAAAAGACATAAAATATGTCTGACATATAATTTGGGGTAAAATGACAGAGACATGTGGGTCACAAAGTAAAAACGGTTGTGTTTTGGTACCTGATAGAGCGCCACGCAGGAGAGGAACATCATCATGTAGATGATTTTGTACATGACGATGGTTCCCTCGAAGCTGACAAAGAAGAACATGCCGCCACAGATGTAGATCCAGTATTTCACCAGCATAGCCATCACCATGTTGCCCAGAACCTGCATGATGTCCTGCTCCCCTCCCTCCTCAGGGTCCTCCTCCTCCTCTATAAAACACAGCAGCCAATCAGAGAACTCTGCACTAGTAAGAACAAAACTGTACAAGACTGTGACAGAAAACAAGTTAACAGACTCTACAATGTGTTTTTATTTGGTTTGTGAATCACAAATAACAACAATTTTGCTAAACGGATCAAGGGGGTTAAAACACGAGAACACCATCACACTGAGTTAAAGCGAGGGTCTCATCCTCATTTTCAGGCTTCATGCCATCCCTCTGATACCTGCAGCTTCCAGCTCTCTGGAAGCCTCATCCACTGCTGCCACACTCCAAAGTCAGAGAGGCTTGATCAAAGCATTTATAAGAACATTGAAATTAGGTCTTAGTCTTTCTTCCTGTACCTGCAGACACTCCCTGGGCCTCTGACAACAATCATGTCTGTGTTATATAAAATCCAGAACAGTAAATGTCAAGCTCTGCCTCTCTCTATAATAAATAACCAAAAAAGAAGATTCATGGTCTCAAAGTATTTTATCTGTGTCCGACCACACAGCCTTGGTTTCAACTACTGTTCCTGTAAACCAGCCTACTGCAGCCATAACAAAATAAAATACAGTACTCTGAGCACAGTATTTTACAATCAGATAGTTTTAACCAATTTTGTTATAATTGAAACACAGAGGACTATATCAAATGCTTATAGATCCGTAAACAATTAAACTAGACCTACTTTTATATCAAAACAACCGTTTTTCAGCATTGTCACCCCATCTCACTTGTTTTAGTAATTAGAGAAGCAATAATAAAACAAATCATGAGGAACTGGCAAAAAAAATTACAACTTAATTCACTCAATATGGATGAATCTTATAAATGAATAGAAATGACAACGAGAATTTGAAATCAGCTCCATGTTCTTCAGTGAAACTGGAAAAATGTGAGAGGTACACAATGTAGAATACCACTAGTGATCCTCTGTTTGGAAGTGATTAATATGATGATATAGTATTTACTGTGCCAATGCTTTTTCATGTTGTCTTTATACATGGCTTTACATAAATTAAGTTTCATATACATTTATACACACAGTACACAGCTGCTTGCATACGTAGCCACATGAATCCAGGGTAACATGTTGTCATTCGTACACCAATTATAATGTATCCATATACACAAATGTACTTGATGTTTACAACCATTGTATCTTCACTACTTTGTATGTTTGTTGTTTGCTTGTTTGTTTTATACATTGTATTTTTGTCTCTACTCTGTCTCATCTTTATGCTCTGTAATGTCATATAATTTCTAAAAAAAAGGTAATGAATAGATAAACAAATAGATAAATAAATACAATGCCCATAAATGTTCAATAGGGGATCAAAGTAACCAAACATTAAACAAAGATCTTTCACCCTAGACACGAGTTTGACTTGTAATAAACTCTACTTCCTTAGTGACACATTTTTGGATCCTGTTGGAAGGTGAAAATGTTTTGACTCCCTGCTAGCCTAGAATGAAAAAGTCAAGTTTTATCTGATCTTGGGATTTTTCTGCGGATTGGTAGTCAAACCTTTTCACCCTCGTGAACAGCGAGGGCAGAAATCCTGACCACCGCCAGAACAGCCTCAGCATTCTTCTCTCACTGCAAAAATAAACTACAGAGTATTTTGTCTGCAGTGTTAACAAACCGAAATGAAGCTGAAGGCTCCAAAGGAAGGCACGAAACCTCAGTGTATTAATCCATAAGATCAACAGCCTCTCTCATGATTCACCTGACGTATTATGTGAGTTCAAACACCTGCAAACGATACGTGGGTAGTGTTTTTCCTTGTGGCAGGTTACCTGGTTGTTTGCGACTGGTTGTTCTTCTTATTAACGTATTAACTGTACCCATTGCTCTACTTTAAAACAAATAAAACAAGAACTTACCCTTCTTCTTCTGATCCTCCACATGAACTTCTGAGAGACCAGCGCTGTCTTCTTTTAGTTTTTCCTCTCTCTCTGTGAGCATCTGTCTCAGCAGCAGCCAGAAGCTCAACAGACACAGAACCTTCACACAATAAATAAAATGTTTAGACAAACAGACGAGCGGCAAGAAAAGAGGACATGAACCCACAAATCATTAACATTTACTTTAAAGCACTGAGAGCACAACACGTGTGGCCAAAACAAAGTAAGAGCAGATATATCTATACAGATCAGAAGTTAGTTTTCTATGACACAAGTTTGAAACACAATTACATCTTCAAAACACACACACTGTTTGATTAAAAAGTAGCTCCAACTCATCAAGGCCACAGTCTTGGAGTATAAAATCTCATTCAAGACACATTTAGGTCGGATTCAATGTCGGCCAACACGACAGTCTCTGAACTATTCCAAAACATGTCAAAACACGACGAACCTGACCTTCTCCTCAGGACTACCCTGCATGATTCCCTCTCTTTTTTAATTAACGGCCTATGGAAAAAACAGTCTGACAATGTTAAGTTTGAGGAGGAAAAAAATACATTAGCTACATTCAGGAACAACATATTTAATCAGAGCTGTGTTTCTGGACCACAGGTTGTAATCTAAAGGTCAGTTTTAATGACTGCATGTATGCAGAGTACATCTAAACTCCCAAACCTTGGATGACAGCGAGTGGAAAGGGTTTTTCTTCCTGACAAACAGCCCTGAGACGCTTTGCCTGTTCTCAAAACTCCAGATGTACTGCAGCACTATCAGCAGGTTGCCGTAGGCCACCATGAAGGGAGAGGACAGCATCGCGTAACGCCTCCGGTCCCGAACCATCCACAGCACGCAGGACCAGATGAGGAAGACGAACGTCAGCCAGCTGACGTATGTGATGCTCCACGCCTGGAGAGAAGGAATCACAGAAAAAACAAACAAATGATTCACACTGTCACATTGTCCCTCATGACATGACAGCATACTTAAGTATTTCACTGTGAGATACACGGAAATGGCATCATTGGTGTTAGAAGGGTACATAGTGTGTATACATCTGTAATAGTTGCCATATTTTATTCTATTCTATTCTATCATTACTATTATAATTGTTATTTTATTTTTAACTATGTTAGTACATTGTTGTATTCCCCTGTCCCGTGTTGTAAGCTGCTGTAACGAAATAATTTCCCCCAATGGGGGACCAATTAAGTATATCTTATTTTATTACTCAGTAATACCAACACAGTGTAGAGTCCAGCTTTACACTGATAAAGGTTTTTTTAAGCAGCTCAACACATAATAATAATAATAATAATAATACTAATACTAATAATAATAATGATAATAATAATAATAATAATTTCTTTTGTGCAGCACTTTTTTCAATACAAGTAACAAAGTGCTTAAAAAAACAATAAAAACAGAAAATAAAAGCAGAGGTAAAACATTAAAAATGAGAATAAATTCACAAAACAAAAGCTTTATATAAAGGTAAGTTTTGAGTAACGAAAAGAAATGAGGGGCTGATTCTGCAAGTCAGATCTCCTCTGGCAGGTTGTTCCACAATCAGGGGGCTCTGACAGCAAAGGCCCTGTCGCCTTAAGTTTTCAGTTTGTACCTTGGAACAGCCAGCAAAGCACTGCCAGAGGATCTCTCAGACTGCGTCCTGGCTCATAGGGGGATAAAAGCTCAGAAATATATGGAGGGGCAAGCCCATGTTGTGCCTTAAAAAAGTATCTTAAAATCAATCCTAAAAACAACAGGTAGCCAATGAATGGATGCTAAAATTAGGGTGATGTGGGAACTGTTAGTTCTACTTAAAAGCCGAGCTGCTGTGTTTTGTACTGTCTGAAGGCAGTGGATGGACATCACTACAACAGACACAGACAGGTGTGTAGAGAAACTTGTGAGGACCGGTGTTATCGCCCTGCTCATATGGCCCTACTGGTTCCTGTGCTGACTGGTTTCCCTAATCACGCGTTTTTTGTGTTCACCTATAACGGAGGGATGTCATTTGCTTCAGTCACAAGTTTCGTCACACACGCTCCTGTGATGAACACTCATACTTGCTAATCCTTTATGTTTAATCATTTCCATCCACTTCTGTCTTCTTCCTATTTTTCATACAATAGAAACATATATTAGCCTTGCCTTGCCTGTTAGTCCACCCCCCCTGCAAAACAGGAGATTATCATGGTTGAACACATAGGTTACAGTTCACCACAGGGAATTTCAAATAAGAAAAATAGAGAGGGCACGGGTGGGTGAGGAAAAGGTCACCACTCTGTCTGACTCTTTGTAAACAATCTAACTAACTTGAACCCTACTCTAATTTTCATTACCTGCAGATAAAACACGTTAACCTGAAGTTGAAGCAGTGAGTCATCAACACTCTGAGGTTTCACTTCTTTGCTGCATTAAAAGAAATCTCTTCTTTCCATGTGCCATTTAATAAATCACAGAGTCTGTGTGTTCCCCAGCCACCATCAAGTCAAAAAGTAGCTGTTAGTCAAATTTATTTAACTGTGATTCATCCAGGAATGTTTAAACTAAGAACAGATGCTCCCTCTGAGTAATATCATGCCAGATATTCAGCCACAGGAGCTGCCCGGTACAACCACAGTTTCCTCCTGCTGGTCAGCCAGCGGTTCCACTGAAGCAGAGCAGGCTTCACTGCCTTGCTCAAAGGTATCTTAATGAAAGTTGATCAGGGAGGCAGAGTGTTTGTTTTCTACTAATCACACCAGCATGTTTGAAGCAGGTCTGTGGGTTTAGACCTGTTGCTTCTGGTTAAGACTCTGCCTTCATGTCATGTCAAATTAAACTGTTAATACAAACTGGAAAACAACTGTCACATCTTCATTAGCAACTGTTTGTTTGTTTTTGTCCACATGCCAGCTCCCGGAGCTTGTAGCAGCATCTGTGAGCCGCCTCACTCACCATCATTGCTATGAGAGCACAGATGTAGCTCTGTTTCATGATGAAGTGGAAGATTTTGACCATCGCACCGACTCCTCTTTTCGTCATCCCTTCCTCGGTGTCCTCAGACTTCTCCTCTCCTTCCTCCAATGCCGAATCCTCCGGAGGCAGACACACTTCATACACACACTCTTCCTTCTTCTCTGGTTGGACACAGAAACACAACTCACTGTTAGTTACAGGGCTCTGCGGTCTTATAAAGTTAAGAGAGGCACTCAAGTGATTTAGTGTAAAGCCTCCGGAAAGTTGGGGTCGATTTACGAGGCACAAATATATAAAACCTGTGCAACGTAGGCCAAGATATCCTGACTGTTTGTCGTCCATCAGGGACTTTTTTAAAGACTTTGTGTACATATTACATAGATTAGACATCCTGAAGTCACAAACTAGTGTCAACAACTTCTTTGTTGTTTCTTATAGACTTTTTGTCACACCATCTTCTATTTCTGGAGCCCTTACTTTTCTATAACCCAGCAAGTTTTAAACTGTTTAAAGTTGCAAAGTGTGAAATATATTTATAGATAGATTTCTGTAAGTATGTCTTAAGTTACCTCAAGTGATGTTGTTGAAATGCACTCTTACTCGGCTACAAACCCATCTCCCCACACGGACAGATCAAGTATATGTCCACACGGTACAAGTGATGTCCCTCGAGTTGTTTCTCTTTCTTTATAAAGCTCCTTTAGAGTCACAGCCGACATTTAACAGCTGCTTTCACAGGACGTCTCCCCCAAACTGAGCCTGGTTAATTAACTGTGACATGTAAAATCAATGAAAGGCAGCTTTGGGTTCAAAGATAGAAACAACACAAGTTTTGTACAATTCAAACCAAAGAAGTGTCTCCTTCCTTTTGTCAAAGTACTTTTAAAAAAGTTTGGTGCTAATATGTCTCAGCTGTTTTTGTGCTTTTAAATTCAATTTTTGTTTATTTCCTTCTGGTTTTAAATGATTTTTTTCAACACAGATCTATTTTGATGTAAGCTTCAAATTACAATTATTGGGTGCCGGTGCTCAGCGACTAACTCACCTAGAGGCTGCACTATCCACAGGCCTATATCTCAATAAAAGGCACATAATAATATATAATATATCAATCAATCAATTTTTATTTATTTAGCGCCAAATCCCGACAAATGTTATCTGAAGACTCTTTACAAATAGAGCAGGTCTAGACCATACTCTACGTTAAATTATTAACAAAGTTCAACATCAAGACCGGATAAGATCCAGTCCCATCTTACAGACAGGACTCAGTCTGATCTCATCTTAATCCACCATGAGCAGAGCACTTTGCAGCGTTTAGCAAGTTACAGCGGCAAGGACAAACTTCCTTTAACAGGCAGAAACCTCAAGCAGGACCAGACTCATGTTAGACACACATCTGCTGAGACCGTGTTGGAGTATATAATATATAATATACAGTAAATGTATATTGTTTTGGATAAGTGTTGCTAAATAGTAAACACAAATGCCAATATTAAGATAAAAACAACAATAATAGTACTAAGAAATAATAATAAGAGGAAAATAAAGAAGTACTTGAAAAGATAATAATAAAGCAACTCAATAAAAATATATTATTTACTCCTTTCACAAATATATGTATATTTGCCTTATGTAGATATTAATGCCCACTTTACTAATAGTGGTTAATAAAGTTCCACTCCTTGACTAAAGTGTTTATTTTGTTGATTTGAGCTGCATTTGGCTCAATGACACTAGACAGTGAACTGTTCGTCGGCTCACCTGTACCGTCACCAGTCGGGTCCATTTTATACTTTGGGGTTGAGTACAGGTCCAGACAGACTGGTCCGTTCATGCCAAAAGATGTGCCGTTCGAGGTGGGAACCGCCTGTGGATCATCAGCATGGGTTAAAATACATTTAGGAACAGGTTTGTTGAGGGATCACAGCACTGTACAGCATCCAGACCCACAGAGGCAAACACAGGTAACAGCTTCCATGCTAGTTAAGATTTGATGTTCCACTCTTTGACTTTGTAGAGCAACAAAGGGGACTATTTTATACTTTTCACACTGCATGTTCTTACATTTACACAACCAGTCTGGCAACCCAGAGCTTAAGTGCCTTTACTAAATGAAAAGTCCATATTTGTTTCATCCTTTTGTGCTTTGGATATAAGAAAAATATAAACAACTGTGTTTGAAGTTGCAGTTTTAGGTTGTGGGTACTTTGGTGACATTTTGTTTGTAAACAAAGTTGTGATTTTACAGTTTTTGAACACATCAGATTGATAATTTCATCCTAATCTGCAGGCATGATAAGCCCAATATTTAACAGTGTATTAAAATATTAAATAGGAATTTTTATCCTTCAGACATCTGTCCTTTTTCTCAAATCAGAGGCCCGGTGGCTTTATCGTGAAAGTTTGACAGCTGATCAGGAGTCCTGCTGCACAAACAGATCCTCTAGGCTGACAGACAGGCTGGAAAAGAGTTAAAGGATAACTGCTTTCTATATGGGTGCAGTGTGAAAAGCACTTTGCAGCATTTCCTTTACTCGCAGCAACACAGAAGGGCAAAGCAGGGTAAGATGCACAGATTGAATCCAGAGCAGCCCCACCTCGGTTGTACTGATGCCATCCTGGGTGGAGAGCAGCTAAGAAGAAGAAAAGAGCATACAAGGCAAGGTGTGTTATCGATGAGCTGCTGAAGTCAAAGGCCTCCTCATTCTTTAGAGTCGCTGATAAGCAGGAACAAAGTCGAGCTGCACTACTCTGTAAATCGAGCCCATCACTCATCTGTGTCTGCACATCCTAAAAGCTTTTAAACCTCAGGAGGTGGCCAGTGGAGACGGACTACGGACCTTGATATGGGAACAAGGTCAGAATGTGTGTGAGAGAGAAAGTGTGTGCACTTTTCCAGCTGAGATCTTTCATTTTCAAAGATGTTTAGATTTAATCAACTATTTAATCCTTTTTTGTCCTTTAAATCAAACAGTATGTACTCATGTTTCTAAGAATGAGAGCTACTTAACGTATTGTGTAGTAGTTAGCTAAACAAAAGATGATTACATATTTCATGAACTGTCCGATAATCAATAACCTGTTATATGAATTTGTGCTTATGGACCCTGACTTACATTTTTCTCGTCCGTGCCCTGGCGTGATTCCCACCACAGCTGCCTCTTCCTGTTGGCCGAGTGATTTGTTCTGTTTCCATCCAGATCTTCCTCCTCGCACATATCACCGTCCTTGTCGTCCTGAAAAAACAAAGATAGACGGCTCGGATGATAAATTTCTTCACCACCGGACTCTGAGCTGGGTCCAGTGTCAGGCAACGAGAGAGGATACTCTCAAGGATCACAGTTTGACAGAGTGGGAGGGCAGAATCTGAGGAGGAGCTCATTGACCTTTTAATAAAGAGAGTTTCTGTGAGTTTACTGATACTGTTGGTTTTCTGTTTTACTTGATTTATCTCAAAACTGTCAAGGCAGACTCTCACAGTCTTATGCAGCACATTTGCCTTAACCATTAACCATTAGGTTATGTGCTCTGTCCCTTTAGCATCTGGTCTGGAGCAACAACATTCTGTTCGGCTGTATACACTGTGGACGAATGTCCATAAAGTTGATCTGATCTGAGTTGAGACATCTCAAATAATGAGAAACATTGAACAAACAATCCTGTTGTCGTTTTCATACTTAAATTGTTGGTGAAGAATGACTCATTCCTCATTACGACCTCATGATAGCTTCCTCGGTCCTTCACTTCCTGTTTTATTGACTTCATTGTTTTATTCCTTTGTCCTTTGTTTTGCTTTGTGTTGAATGTTACACATTGATTTATTTTATCTACTATCTGTTTATGTAAATCCCTTTGTGCTACATTTTATTGTATGAAAACTGTTAGAATAATAAAGTCTGACTGATAGATTGATGAAGTGAATAAATAATAACAAAAAGCTAGAAATCAAAGCTCTAAAACGTCTCAGAAAAGGCGACAGGATTCAGATTTTTCTCGTCTTTTTAGCTAAGACGAAGTCAATCATAATCTGACATCTTCACTATCGAACACTCCTGTCAGCTGCTGATTTATCCTGTAATCATGTTTTATTATTAGCCTCGTTTAAAGTGTAAGAGTAGGTGAAAACACACACACACACACACACACACACATTCTGTGAGGAGATCAATAATGCATACAGTCCTGCAGGTTTACAGGGAAGTATTGACCCCACTATAAAAACACTAATCTATAACTCCATTACAGGAGCGAGGAGCTGAGCCGGGAGCGAGGAGGGAAACGAAGAGGGGAAATCAGGAGCTGGAGACCTCGTGGCATTAAAGTCCAACTCCTCCTTCAGCGTGCAGCAGTTCCTTGAGGTTCAGTTCTGTTGTAGGATTTGAGTTAGTATGGAATAAAGGTGAGCGTGTGTGCAGACTTTAAAGGGTCAGTTCACACTAAAATAAAAACATCACATCAGGAGACCAAACCGCCAAGACACAGGTGGTTTTCAAGTGTCAGCATCAGGGAGGTTTTCTGCTACCTTAATAAGATAGGACTTAATGATTATCCTTTGGAGGGCATCAGCTCCTCAAATACAATGGAGAGAAGTTAAATTTGGTTAAAAAAAAATAATTGAAAGGTTATTTTCCACTAATTGTTTTATCTCAGTTACTCTGAATGTGTATTTAACTTTAGTCTTAACAAGTGTAATGATTACAGGGAGCTAAATCTGTTTTGATGCACATGTGGGCAACAAGCAGCAACCTCTGGTCTTGTGAAATGAAGCCAATGCAGAAGCGTTAAAAACTGTAGGCTGGCTGTTAAAGTCCCAGAAACCACATTCGGTTTTATGCAATCTATGATGGAAACCTGAATGTTAAAAAAATGTCTGTCCTATAAAAGAGGGCAATAAAAACTGACTTCTTATAACCTTTTGATGCTCAGTGTCTAATCTGACGCACTAGTCTAAAAAGCTTCACATCACAGCGACACCACTTTTAAATAAGACTATAAAAATGATGCTTTACATCTGTGACATACATTTTTAAACGTGTATACATCAATGCTTCATCTCTTCATAAATCAGTGTGGTGGTTATGTAACAGTTACATTTGCTCAATCCTAACACGACCTAGTAACACTGAAACAAGGTGCCAAGATGCATCCTCCCTTCACGCTCCGTCAGAATTAGAACAAGAGTGTCTCAGATAACACCTGAGCTACGGCTGACAGATCGATCCTCCTGTAAGCCTCCATCAATACAGTTTCTCTGCTCACGAGGCCACCTGGCTGCCCGTTTAATTCAATCTGCTTCTATTTCTGTTCTCTGTCTGGAATTTACTGAGGAGCTGTGTGGAGCTGCTGTGTGCCAAATACAGCTTAATATCTTTGACACTCGCTGACCGCCTGCATCAGACTCAGTTCTAGCTTTACTGTTTTTCTCCAGGCAGGAGCTCAATCAGGTGCAGTGGGATAAATTAAAGTTTAATCACACTGTTTGTGTTATTCAATCTGGAGGTGATAATCTAGTTAATTTCCCAGCAGGCCTTTTTTAGTTTGTTTCCCTTAAGGATTACAAAGACAGAAAAAAGCCTCCCTTGGACTTCAAACATCATCAGTATACATTTAAGCTGTGATTTTCTTGGTTAAGAGACTTCATTTAAGTTTTGTTGCACATGTGTTGTCTTTTTTTCTGTCTAGCCTCTGAGGTGAAGCTGTATCTCACAGGAAACCTGAACTAAGCCCTGAAAGCAGATGTGAACTTGGCACACTGAGCAAAGACTTAAGAAGAGAAAGAGAATGAAAAGTGAATGAAACATGAAGGCCTCTGTAATTGATGGCTATCAGAAAAGGAATCGAGAAAAAGCAACTGCCCTCTGGTTTTAGAGAAACTCAGAAGCTCACAGCTGAAACATTTCTCCCTCAAACGTCTGAGAACTTCTCATATTGTCTAACTTTGGTGTTTAAATTAGTAAAGGAAGAAGAAAAAGATCCTTTATCATCGCCGTAAATTACTGTAAATTATTTTTCAGTGAATGTTTTCCGTAATAGACCTTTCACATGTGAAACCTGACTCAATGCTGTATTTTGGAAAAATTGTACAAATACAGATCCATCATGTCAGCCGATAAAGTAAACCTCTGAGGCTACATTAAAGACATGTTTTCCAGTAAATGTCTGGGTTCTGAGAGCAGAAAAGGGTCCAATTTTGTGTGTTTTTATTGCGTTTGTGTCTGCTGTCCTCACCGTCAGCTGGTCGATGGGTTCCTGCAGCCACAGGCGGATGAGCGTGGCCAGGGTGTAGTAGAGAATCAGCAGCATGATGGGATTGACAAAGTGGAACCACTTACGTTCGGGGTGCATAATGAGCTTCCATGTGCAGGAGCAGTTGCTCTGAACAATGGGAGTGATGCCAAATTCCCTGCAGAGACAGACACACAGGGAAATGAGGAGAAGGTGAATTTACAAGGATTTAAGATGCAAAAACAAGAACTTTGAGTATGAACATCTATTTGTATAGAGGTAAATATTGATTTAACCACAAACAAATGTTCAATTTTTGATGACAGGAAATCAATGTAAATACTAATACTGGTATGAGGTGCATTTTGAGTGAGATCATACACCTGTATTCCAAGAAAATCTATTTCTGTTATAAAGCTGCAATAATTTAGTCAAAAGAATATCAATATATAAATATCTTAATTATAAATTCTTGGTGAAGGTTTTTCCAAGCAAAAAGGTCAGACAGTGAGGGGCTATGAGTTTAAAATGTAAGAATGTGCTGCTTTCAGGGCGCTGGTGGCCTAGCGGTCTAAGCGCCCCACGTACAGAGGCCACAGTCCTCATCGCAGGGGTCGCCGGTTCAATTCCCGGCCGGTCGACCATTTCCTGCATGTCTTCCCCCGCTCTCTACTCCCCACATTTCCTGTCTCTCTTCAGCTGTCCTATAAAATAAAAGGCAAAAAGGCCAAAAAATGTAACTTAAAAAAAAATAAAAAATGAATGTGCTGCTTTCATGTGTGTTATAGGTCAAATAGTTCATTGAATATTTTGAAGGTTTGAACTGTAGGTCTGTCAGAAGTTATAGCAGGGATCTTCAGTTTCCTTATTATTTACATTACATTGTTTGTGATTTTCATTGGTATGTGCTTCTACGTTTACTTGTGAATATGTTTTTTTAATCATTATTTAATCAGACTTGTGGAGACAGCTAAGCTATGTGCAGCACTTCAATCCAAGGCAGACTTCCCTGAGAATGTAAATAAGTGTGTTATATTGTATCGTATCATAAAGATCATATCTTATCCCATCTCATCCTACCATGTCATGTCCCTTTACATCATATCATATTGATGTACAGTATCGTATCAGTAAATCTTGCTCTTTTATTTGCCCTTTTCAATTTAAGTTCTTCTTATCTCTATGCTACAATATCTGAAAGCATAGATCCTCTTTACTGAATGGTTTGTCCCCGTTCAACAGCCATTCAACATAGCAGAAAAAAAAAAGAAAGAAGGGAAATGTCATGAATACAGATGCTTCAATCTTTAGTGAACTGTTCAGTGTAGTCAATCAGGACCTGAGTTGATCTCATTGAGATAAGTGTAGAGTTGAATTCATTACATTCTATTCAGTGTAGGAGTCTTTGGAGTACTCATCTATAAATCTCCTTATTGATTCCAGAAAAGAAGCCAAAGTGAATGAGGTCATGGAGACGTTACAAATGATTGGAGGAACCTGCAAAGTCAAGCTTTATGCTGGGTGAAGTATTTTATCAGAGGATCCCAATTCAGTGGAACTCTCAAGAGCTGCCCAGAAAGATTCAAGAGGAGACAGGATGACTGAAGGCCAAAAGATATGCAATATTCATTATTTCTTTCTTCCTTTAAATCTTGTTTTTATACATTATGAGAACCTCCTCCTCTTAAGCCCTACAAGGAGCTTTAAAATCAAACATCGGAAGTGTAGAAATCAGTCTTTATTTCTTGAAATGCTGAGGTCAAAGGATGTGACGGGAAAGTCAAGGCTTTATTTTGTCAGGTCCAAACCATCTGGGCTAAAAATCCTGTCTTATTCTTTTATTATTCATTTAACCTTCTTGGACGAATAATATCCTTAATTATAATTTGTCCATAACCAAGCTATGATGTCTGCTTCGCATCTCATCTTCCTCTGCTATTAATGCCTGTCAAGACATTAAATGCTAATTAAAATTGATAAATTGAACAGTTGATATAAAAAAATATAACTTTGTGTCTAGAGTCCCCTGTGTGACTTCCATTAGCAGCATAAGCAGCAGCAAGTCAATCTGGGACATTGGGTGGTTGTCATTGGCTGTGCAGTTGCATTTCAGAGTTAGTTTAGTGCACATGGAGAGAGTCATGAATTTGTTTTACCACAGGATTTGAGTTTTGATTGTTCCATGAAACATGTAGGCTCTGCTTGCTATGTTGAGTGTGCCTGTTATTCTACTCTATGCAGATGATGTGGTTCTATTGTCTGAATCAAACAATGGTCCTCAAAGCATACTGTAGTGGTTTGAAGACATGAGTGAAGTTGTCAGGATGAGTCAGCACCTCTAAATCTGAGGCCATGAAAACAGAGAAGTTGTCCCCCCAGTTTGAAAAGTTTCTCCCCTGTATCAAGTATTTTTAGGTTTTTCTCTCGAGTGACAGTATACAGCGTACGGCAGGTAGACTGGTGATGTGTCAGGAGTACAAAAGGGACCTACTGGACTAGTATGATGAAGGAAGCTAAGCTGAAGGCAGAGCTCTCAAGTTACAAGTCAATCCATACCGGAACCCTCAGCTGTGGTCACAAGCTTTGGGAAATGACAGAAAGAATGAGATCACAAAAAAGTGCGTCCAGAATTATCCATAAGGAAGCTCGACCCAGCCCTGACAGATAGGCCAGACGTAGGCTGTGAGCTACAAAGAGACACAATGTCAAGTTTGGACTTTCCAGGTTTCTGATAAGGACGCCTCTCATTTTGTAGGTTTTCTGGGCAGGCCCAACTGAGAGGAGCATCCAGGGTTGACAAAGAAAGCACCTGGGGATTATATATCTCATTTACCCAGGGAATGGATCTGGATTACTAAGAATACCGGTATACCCAGAGAGAATCCACGCACTGGGAGAACATGCAAACTCCTGTGTGTGAATGGTTGTCAGTGCATGTTAGCCCTTTGATGGACTGGCGACCTGTCCAGGGTGCACCCAGCCTCTCGCTCAATGGCAGCTGGGATAGACTCCAGCCCTCTGGGACCCCTGACTGGATAAAGGGTAAAGATAAAAGATGTATGGATGGATGGACATGTTGATTATATTAAGGTTAAGAGTGATGCATAACAAGGCATATTTAATCATGGGGCTGATTTGGTTGACATGTTGTTTGCAAGGCTGCAAGGGAATCAACATGCCTTAACTCCACCTCTTGACCAGTCAGCATTTCCAATATGGCGACTACCATCTTTGGGCCTCTTCAGAAACCAATTGGTGACAACCCTGAGGTTACATCCATGTTTCATTCAACTTATAATTCATACTGGCTCTATAATGTCTTTAACAGATAGTATATTAGCATGACTTCACTTCATTTTTTGTAACTATGAAATTTCAAAATGTAATCATAATGTTAACAATACAAATAAGTGTAAAAGGCAAGTTACATCAACAACAACGATGTTTAAAACTGTAACTCCTGACTTGCTTTCATGTAAAAAAAACTTTAGGATTGAAGTTTAGTGTCTTGTCCTCAAGAAGACTTTTTACTGTAAAGCATTCCTGCAAAGAAGATCTCTTTGTACGCCCTAACCTTGGAATCTGGACAATGCACAAGGGCAAAAAATATGTTTGTACCACAAAGGATGCCATGTGACTCACTCCTTTTCCTGTGAGCAGAATAAAGGTAATCTACTCGACGGGAAGCGTGCTGACGTCTTCCAGTGACAACCACACAGATTTAGATGCCTCCTGAGTCTTTTCTGTCTTTGCGATGTAGAGGAGTGAACAGCCCCCTCTGACCTCACTATACTTCCTGTAAGGTTTCTTGTTGCAGCTGGGGAAGGCCACACGAAGCTGGTCACATGACAGGGGACTTCCATTGAAAGGAAGCGAGGCAGGAAGTGGAGTGGAAGCCAGGCCTCTCAACAGTCTCACTCAACACCCGGCCGACAGCAAGGCCAAGTCACTGTCAACAAGCACAATTAGGGCAGGCACTGAGGTGGCCTATTGTCCAGGGGGGGCTGCACATATTTACGTCTATGAGAGTTTCCCTGTGACGGCCTGAGAGTGCGCAGAGAGGAAACAGACAAGATCAGAGGAGAACGTGGTACTCATATAATGACATTGGGCCTCAGTTTTCATGCAGCGGCAGACAGAAATACCTCAGAGCTGTGGAAAGTCAACATGAACACATGAAGGGACAGCTAATGATGAAATAGTTCCTCTGTTCAGGTGAAGAGTTATCAAATAAGCTGAGGGTAAACTTTCCAAAATGAGGACTCTTTTAAATAAGGCAAGATCCATTTATGACCCCTATCAAAACACATGGCCTCAGTGTGGTGAAGGGTTGTGAGCAGTGCTTAGTCCTGTTTTGGTCTCTTGAAAGATATTAAGAAGCATGAATAGATGGCTTTGCAGTATTTGAATTCCAGCTTTTTGAGAGGCTCAAAGAGATTAATTTTCTTTTTCTGAATCGATGAGATTTCTGACAGAAATGTGAGTATCCGGTTTTTTACTTTTCAAGTATTTAACCCATCAGAAGGGATAGAGGTGTTCAGGTTTTTTAAGGTAGTAAAAAGTCAAAATTTTCTGCCTTAAGAAATGAAGTGGTGACCCCTTTGAAAAAAGTCGGTATTATTATTGAAGAATGAAGATTGAATGAACATTTCCCATGAGCACCAGTGCCAAATGTTGTAAAGATGTGGCACTTTCCAAAGTGTGCATATATTCTGATTTGTAGCTACCTTATAATTATATAAAGACAAAACTTTGTAAACTTTGATTAGTTATGGTTAGCTAACCTACTAAAGGTGAGCAGACCAAGGATTTGGTGCTCCAAAGGGATATTACCAGTACTAAGTGTAGAGCAGCATGCATAGTTTTAATAGACTATTACTGAGTGTGCAGATGGTGTGAAAAGAGTCCATTCATTCTAATGAGTGTTTTCTAACTAGAAACCCATCAACGCAGCACTGTAATCACATCTTATCAGCCATCTGAACCTGGAGAGCGATGGAGAGGACACAAGGTTTGTCCAAGGCAGTTTCAGCTAAACATAGCTGTAAATAGCCTCACTCCTGACACACAGCAGCACAGCTTTCAAATGAGAAACTGTGAGATCAATAAAACCCTCCAACACCAAGGGCACCGAGACAAAAGCTACAGTGAGACAACGGCTAAAGTGCTGCTGGTGATGTTTAAAAGGCAGCATGATTTAAGGATGCAGATAAGGTGCTGCGAGTTCATTAAACAACCGAGCAGCAACATGGTGTCAATTATTTTTGAGACGGTTTCTGTTTTAAATACTTTTGTTTCAATCATTGATCATCTGTCTCTGTTTAGGGGTCAGAATGTCAGGCAACTAAATCCTGATTAGGTTTTTTTTACCAGTGGCACCAGTTTACACTTACAACAGTATGTATTGGGCTAATTTTAAATAACTGTATCTATTTAAAAGTATTTTATCAATGTGAAAGATACCTATTAATACATATACTTTGGTCGTTTCTGCCTTTTGTACATATTCTCTTACATTATATTCTATACAACAACAATATTATAAATATTTTGAATTCTCAATTCATCGCTTTATTGTTAAATTATGTGCATATTTTAATCCAAACTAATTAATCAAGTTTTATTAAGGGCTGTCAGTGTAACGCATCAATCTGAATGTGATTTTGGTCCAGTCAAAATTCAGACAAGTCAAAAGAAATATGCACTTTGTGTCAAACTGAATTAAAATATCACTAAATTGATATATATACCATCAACGAGCTAAGTATGCAGGTGCAGCTAATCAATGATATGTCAGCAGTCACATCACAAAGCAGAGCACTGTTTTGGAGTTTGCATACTGTCAAAGATGTGTGGATAAAACTAAATCAAAGAAGTTAACAGCGTGTGATAAATTCAGACCGCACCGGTGCAGCAGGGCAGCTTTTGTTTGAATAATAAATGTAAAAGTCAAGATCATAAAGTTAAATTTAGAGCAGTTATTTGATTCCTAAATCAAGACAATAGAAATAATTGCTTTATGTTGTCAATATAGTCTTTAAAACAGTTTTGAAATGCAAAATAATGGAATTCTCTCCATGCAATTAAAAATACAATTCATCACAATACATTTTTTGAAATTCAGAGATCAATCACGGTTTGAAATCTTAATTGAGTGACAGATCAAGTTTTATTATCTCCTAATACTGACATAGAACACCATTAAAAACAGGTCAAAACATGGAGGACTGTTTCTCTCTGTTTTTGTGACCCATTTGGCAGCATGTGTCTTTCATAAAGGTTGAAATAAATACATTTATTGTATTAATGTTTTCTTTTTTGTTTAAATCAGAACTTTGATGCATATCCTGCAGCTAAATGTTCCATCTTTGCTGGCGTTGCAGAAAGTCCCTGTTATGTCCTGGGTGGTAGCCTTCAAATGTAATTTTTAAATGAGTAAATAAAGAAATCCTTCTTTGCATTCAGGTTGTCAACTCAAACACAATGAGCTTACTGAGTTGAGGTTCTTTCAGCTACAGAGTCTGTATTCATCCCAGCTGTGACTAACGTATGTTGGCAAGATGTGCAACGATGTGGCTTTACTCCAACCACAACGTTTCACCGCTGCAGCCACAGACAGCTGATTGTCTCCTTTCTCATGCATAATAAAACAACTCTGTCGTAGTGAAGAGCCTAAAAGCTCTGCTGCTGATATTGATGTGCTGTGAGTAGATTTAGATATACAGTATCCCCTTCCAGCTGCGTTTGCCTTTTCCTTCTTGTTTGTAACAATAGTAAATATTTATTATCCTTTAAACAAACTTGCCTTGGGCCCAATAAATAACATTGAGTCAAAGGATCTCTGAGTGCTGAGTGCTATCATCGCTTCATGTATTTTCATATTATTAAGGAGCCAGACATCCAAAGTGTGGGCTTGTTCTATTTATGTTTACCAGTAATCGAAGACACAAGAGATGTATCACAGATAAGTTTTACTTTCACTAGATCAAGACTTTTTTTCCTGAGGTGTGGGAGACAGTTTGATATTCATCCTTAAATTTAAATGGCACTTAAAAAAAAAAGTTAACATACATTTTTGGGGGATTTTTCTGCAGCCTCATCATGATTTGACCCTTGCACCAAATACAAATTAACCTCACATCATAACAAATATAAAACATACAAGGTAGCACACAGGATTTTAAATGTCTCTATGATTTGACTGTGTCTGTTTCTCTGACCTGATGTAGCTGTCGGTTGGTGAAATGGACTCCTGGAAGAACTGGAACTGGTAGAGGTAGAGGACAATGAGGTGTCCAGCACTAAAGATGGCCATCAGTACGCACATGCAGCTGAAAAGGAGTGTGTCAAAGGTCCGACGGAGGGACCACCAGGTGCCCAGGAACAAGAAGATGAAGAAGTAAACAGCGGAGGTCAACGAGGGCAGCATGACGCCTGAAACACAAGAAAAAGAGAAAGTGGAAAAAAGTGGAGACAAAGTCAGAGATCAGTGGTTTGATTTTCTGATGAGGATAACATGAAACCCTCTGCCTTTGTGGATGTCACATTACATTTAAATCACAAAATAGCAGCTACCGGGGAAAATGATTTGTTTGTTAGCCACAAACCTTGTTTCGCATGTTGTAACTTTTGTATTCATTACACCTCTCCAACACTACTAAAACAGATGTTTTAAGTACACCTTAAAGGACTTGTTCTGAACCATTCGTCCTTGACAAATGGTTGCAAGATACATTTGTATCCCCAGAAGAAAATTATCACAATGAGACATTAAAAGTACATAATTCAAAATGTTTACTTCTTTTGCCTTTTTAGTTTTCTTCAAAATGTGGAGAATTTTACAACTTTTCCCTTCATCTGCATCAAATTTCCTACATCTAAAATAAGTGAGTTTGTGAGATGGATAGTTGTACATTTACACACAGATTATTTTCAATACTCATTAATTTCATTACTAATTTGGTTTCAAGAAGTAAAAAAAAGCTGAGAATATTATCCACATTTTCTAAACTTAAGTTGAATAAGATTACTTTTATTTCTCTGCTTTCATGAAGCTACCACATGATAACAGCAGTTTACTCACTAAGAGAGATGCACCTCTGTGTTCCTTGCAGTGTTGCCTTTTAATAATTTTACTCAGTCTTTTGAAAGTACCAAAATACTCTAATTTATGTCATCTGTTTCTGTTGAGTTGTTGACTAACTTCACTAACAATTTTGCTGTGGTAATTCTATAAGATCATTCTGATTCATCGTACAGCATGCAAACCTGCTCACCTGTCATGCCCAACAAGATGGTGACCACCACCTGCCCGGCAGTGGTGATCAAGTTCCCGATAACCTCCTTCACTTTGGATGCAACCTGCGCAACAATCCGCAGGATCTTCATCTTGGTGCTCTCTTTCGCCTCCTCCTCCTCTTCTTCCTCTTCTTCCTCTTCATCCAGCTCCTCATCTTCTTCATCCTCCTCTGCCTCGTACC
The DNA here is from genome assembly GCF_009762535.1 of Notolabrus celidotus. Classification (NCBI taxonomy): domain Eukaryota; kingdom Metazoa; phylum Chordata; class Actinopteri; order Labriformes; family Labridae; genus Notolabrus; species Notolabrus celidotus. The sequence goes on along the minus strand of NC_048286.1, from coordinate 8,721,241 downwards.
CTGCCTCAAAGTCTTCCTCGAGCAGGATGTTGTCGTCCAGGCTCAGCTTCTCCTCTTCCTCCTTGAGGGTTGGTGGAAAGTGACACATTATATTTCAAAGATGAATTATCATGAAGGCTGAAGGTCTGAGCTCTCCATGGTGCTGAAAACTCTTTCCTAACAGGTAGCTGTTGCACAACAACCCCTCCCAGTGAGGGTGTGTTTGGGCATGTTTAGCATGTAGCACAGCTTATTTAAACATACATGTGGTCTATGTGGCTGCTTGACATATTTAAGCAACTCCTTGCAGATGTTTTCCACTTCTCATTTAGGATTTAAAGGAGCCACTTCTTTCTTGGCTGCTCCTTCTACCCAACTTTGTGTCCCTTTTTTCCTTCAGGCAATAAAACAGAGACATAATGACTAATAAGCCATTCTCTGTGACTTCAACAGAACACAAAAGGTAATGAACAAAGAAGAGAAGCAGCTGGTAAAACTTCTGCTCCCACAAACACTTATTTCAGCTGCGATGGCTCACTGGCCAGAATAAAAGCTTGAACACAATGCAGGATCTTCAAGTGGATTCCTGGTGTTTCTTCTCAGTAATGGGAAGCAGTTCCATCTGTGCCAGCATGAGCAGCACAGTAGAAGTGAAAGTGAATGTGGATTTAATCAACACTAAGTCATAAAGAGAGAGTACAACTTGCCAGCAGATGAGGGCTGTATTCCAAGTCATCAACACTCGCAGGGAGCAAGTTACACGAACCCAGCTACCTTCAGTTCATGAGCTAAAAGGACAGCAGTCTTCAGTGGACGCTTCAGCAGATACAAACCATTGTGAGGATTAAGAATTTAATCTGAGCTGTTTTAACTTGTTTGCATACCTGCCAGTCATCATGACTGTGGTCTGGAAATGATGGCATGATCGTATTCCTTTTTTCCTTTGTTTGTCCAGAAATATGAAATGAGTTTGTTTACATATGTTTACAATGCCATATGGGACCACCTACAGTGTAGGGAAGGTTTATCCATCATCATCAACATCATCAAAATTATGAGAATACATTTATTATGGATAATAAAATCAGTTTGTACACAGTTAATATCTCAATAAGAAATGTGTTGTTTCACATTATTAATTCACTGTTTTCGGTTTTATCTTGACATCAGGGAAACCTATCCCCTTAATTCAGGCTCTCTTACTTTCTTCTCTCCATTTACAAATTCCTCCTAAAAATGTAGAGTCTGTCTTTTCAGTAAGCAAAGGAGATTTATTGATCTCTATGCACAGATATCTCCATGCAAGAGCTTCTACCAATCAGTTTCGATCAAAATTTCAACTAGTGAGCAATCCAAGCTACACACCTATGAAAGAAGCTTTTACTGTTTTATTTTATTCAGATTTTTAATGTTTGACCTCTATTTTCATATGTCTGTTGGTTTTACTGTCTGTTTGCTTTCACTGCCTTGATACTGCTTAATTGATTAATATTATTATTATTACGACCAATGGATACACATGGAAATAAATAAAAGTTGGTTGATGATAGATGTATCAATGTGTAAATTTGTCACTATAACTTAATCTATTGATCAACTTTTAAAGTGGGGGGATTACAAAGTGCTCTGAAATGCAAGCAAAGGCACACATATGAACAAAGTAGAAGAAAACAAAACACAGAAAAACTCAATCAACAAGATAACTTAGACAACATAAAACCAAACAACAAGAAAACCCAACCAGGGGAGGTCACCCGAACAACACAAAAAACAAATAAACACAGTAACCCAACAACAACATGAACTGATTTAAGAGATGATTTAAGACTTTAAAAGAGATAAAAACAATAAAAGAGATAAAAACAATAAAAGAGATAAAAGTAGGAAAACAGATAAATGCAATACAATAAATGAAGCCATAAAATAGATAAGTGTAATAGAAATATATACAAAGAAGCTTAAAGACAGACAGATAGGACATTACATGTCATCATAAATGAAACCCACTTGTTCCTCTGCGTCAAAGTCTGTGTTGTACTGGGCCATGTCCTCAGGCGGCCTCTTCTGGACCAGACTACGACACAGCAGCCAGATGGCCAATCCCACCACGAACATGCCGATGTCAGGGATGAACACTCGGATGCCGTTGCCTGCATCTGCACCAATCACGCTGAAGACAAACACAAATACAAAAGGATACGTGTTGACAGAGAGCAGACGCTCGTTTACTGTAAGAGGAATCAATTCCAATACGTCCCCAAAATTGGGATTTGGAGCAATCTCGCAAGCTGGGATCAAAAGCTAGTGATGGAAAATGGGCTGGAGTACAACAATCTGAACTGTCCATGGATGATCACTTTTAATATGAAACAGTTTTTCTAAGAAACCCCAGGACTTGTGGTTTCTTGTGGAGTTCACTTGGACAAGGCCCAGAAATGACTGCGTTGTCGTGTGAGTGAATGTGGCTGGGGCGATTTGTCACGTATCACTCACTGTCTGTCTCAGTCTTCATGTGTCTGTGGCTGCCAAACACAGCCTGGAATAGTCTCTTTAAAAGAAACTGCATACGCTTGCATGAGTTGTCACTGAGCATTATTTTCCTAGGATGTAATCCCCATAAGAGCAGATATAACATATATAATCACTGCTATATAATATAGCAGTGATTATACCGCTCTGAAAACAATACCTGCTCACATGAATGCATGGGAATCTGCATTTTTCCACAACTCAGCTGTTCTTTTAATATGTTCACTGTGTTGATTGCTTCAGCTTTTATATGGAGTACCACCCATTTTAATGAAATCTGGCTGGCTGGATTTCAGTGTGAGTGTAATTCCAGTCAAACACAGTCATGGGGTTTTGTGTTTTTTTTGTTTTTTTTAAATCAAATTAGGAAAAAACTTGTTTACTCCCTTGAAAATTGCATCCATTGTTCCCTATGAAGCGGGGATCACTATTAGTTGTCTTTACAAAAGTTGAAGGATTCAAATTAGTCATATTTTGTATTTTTCTTTGGTGTGTTGATGCTTGTTGAAATCTGTAACAACAAACACTGTGTGCGGATCATATTAAGCCATAAATGAATGATATTCACTCCAGCTTTGGTCAAGTGTGAGTGTGTTTTTCATTAAATCCACTAAATATGACAATGTTTAGAGTCTTGAGGTTCCCTGGAAGCAAACAAGGCTTTTGTAACTTTTGTCATTTGATTAGTCTGCTCGCCTCAAACTAAATACCAAAAGGGTTGTTCAAACAGGAAGCTTAACAGTGGCGGGCGGCTGTTGCCATGACTTCAGGCTTTGAAGGAACCACTGGGATGTGTTGCTTCTGCCTGAGGACAGGCTTTATGAGGTGTCATGATTGCGTTTTACAATTAAAGCAAATAAAAATTGTCCTTAAAATGGCTAACAGGTTTCAAAACCTTTAAAACTGACTTTTATCATCCACACCAATTTTCTATTTCAGTTTTACAACAATCACTCCCTATCCTGTGTTTGGGCGGCAAAGTGTGTTCTTTACATTTCATGCTGAGCTCCGACTGCAGTTAAACTGTTTACAATAAACAAAAAGTACTGGTAATTCTGCAGCAGGGGAAAAGCCGACCAAGTGTTTGGAGGGAGCTATAAAGCCACCGGTCATTTTAATCTTATTCTGGCCTTGAATGGATACAAGCTTATAAAAGTTAACAAGTCAAAAAGAGGGTGCTAACAAAGCCGGTGGAAAACGCACACTCAGATAAATGGTTGGGCCTTGGGCTCCTGTTGGTGACTTCACTCTCATCAAGGACGTCTTTTTCCATGTGCTTTATTGTTGTGAGGCTTTGTGCATCCTAACACGGATGAAAGAGATGGAAACGGTCAGAGCCAGTCAAGGTTGAGCCAGCAACTTTAATGGATGCTTCTTTCCCTTTGTTTATCATGCAAGAGGATTACAAAAACATCAGCCGTGCTAAGACCTGTCCCGCCTCGAGTCGCAGGCCAAATTACTCATAAGGCTTCAGCGACAAACTACAAATAAAGAGACGATAAAACCTGTCCTCAACCATCTAAATATTTGGTGTGATTGGAGGATTTGGAAAGGTCAGGCTTGAGGAAACAGAAGATCTGTCTGTGTGAAAAAGCATAAAACAGCTGTGAAGTCTCTGACTTTATTACACATCTGACTAATATGCTGCATTCTCCTCCACAGGAGTGCCAGTGAGGAGAAGTCAGCATCCGCTCAGGCAGAAAATGCAGCTGTAAACATTGTATACACTGTATATGATCCTCGACACAAACAGGTAAATGCAGGCGGGATAAAATGTTTATGGCTCTACTTCCGCCACTTACAGTTCACTATCCACCAAAGGCTGTTGAGTACTGGAAAAAGGATGTGGCTGAGTTTGGACATTCCCGTACTTAGGAAACCACATCTAACACGATCACGAGGGTGTGAGGAGACAAACACGGCAGCAGAAGCTTTGAAGTATCGTCCTGTCAGCTGATTGTCAGGCTTAACTAGGTTTACTGTTCATCAAGAATCCACACAGGGACAGGTTACGGTTCATAAAGCATGTTGGAGGAGGAGCCAGCATTGCTCAATGCAAAGAGTGGTGTTTACTTGTGTTGCTATATTTAGGACACTTTGCACAAACAACACAACCTGCTTGTTGTAAACACAGAGAGAGCTACATGTCTGGTCTCTGACTGCTAGATTTAAAACATTCTTACTTTTAATAAGCATGTTTGTCTTTGCATTGTGTAGAAGTTATCATATTTTTGACCCTCGGTTTAACAAACAGTGATGGGGCTGATTCATATCTGTAGGAGCCATAATGTTGATTTTCGTGTCTTGTTTGTTAATCATGATTATTTCCTTTTAGGGTCGACTTCATTTACGGTTTTGGGTCCATGGGTGTGGTTTACCTTTTGTCTACCTTTTCAGTTGTGTGGCAGGCGGCATACAAAGAGGGTGAGTGAGTTTGAATATTTTTGTTGACCGCCATCGTCATCATCATTATCATCGTTAATTTAGATATTTTGTGGTATTGAATTATTCTGAGTGTTTTGTTAATAAATAGAAGCTGCACTTTTCAATCTTAGCCGCTTCAATTTCTCTTCCGGGAAAATGTAATCTGAAATCAATTAAACACTGTTGATGCTGTTTGTTAAAAACAGAAACTTGAATTAATTTTATTTGAGTTATTGTCAAAATTTTAGCTAATACCATTTAAGCGTTGCATTAGTTTGAAAGTGTTGAATACATCATCATCTAACCTCTCAAAGCCGATTTGTCTGATGGATTTCTCCCACGACGAACCTGCACAAAAAACATAAAAATCAGTTAGTGAGTGTTCATATTTTCACAAAGAGAAGCACTTCATTACCTTTTAGCAACGCTTTAACACCAGGATTTATTAGCATGGTTATTTCAAACATTATCATGCAAGTGTACAAAAAGTCTTCACACAAATAAGATTATTTTTATAATAATAATAATAATAATAATAATAATAATAATAATAATAATACATTTAATTTATAGGTGCCTTTCTGGACACTCAAGGTCACCTTACAGCATACCAATATTGTAAAGACGCTCAACAATAAATGAATACATAAATACAACAGAATAACAATCCAATACTAATAAAATGAAAGGCGAGGGGAAGGCATTCCAGTCCCATAAAGACAGATTAAAGTGAGTATGCTTGGCAGAAAAGGTGAGTTTTGAGGCGGGATTTGAAGGTGGTGGGAGAGGTGGAATTTTGTAAATCCTGGGGGGAGAGAGTTCCAGAGGCGAGTGGCAGAGCGGCTGAAGGCTCTCGACCCCATGGTCAAAGTATCAAGAATATAAAGGACCATAGCTGGTGTTAATAATTTAGTGTTTGCAGGGATTTCAAAGAAAAACATCCCTTGACCCTTCTAAACTTCTTTAAATCATTTTTAAGAGCCAGAATAAGCTGGTTTTTCATTTCAGTTGATATGTAACAGCAAATCTGTCTGTGCCCACTGCTGGGACCACCAATGTGTAAAACACATTACAGTAAATATTTCATTTGTTCATTGTTTTCAAAGCTCTGACTACTTGAAGTGTTCCTGAACGTCACTTCACCACTCAGAGAGACATTTCCAGGTATTCAGCCGGCACACTGAGAAGAGCTGGCCTTTGTTTTTCTGCCAGAGGGAAACAAAACGTCAGCGTGTGGCTTTAGGACTTACTCTGAATGACATTTCCATGTATCCGTTGTCCTGTTCGTGTATCAGGCGGGTAATTAGCTGCTGAAATGCTGCTGAGGTGTTAGACTTTGTGTTTTATGGAGCGCAGTGAGGATAGAGTGAAGATGCTTTAGTGAAAGCAACACTGAACTTAAAACAAGCAGCAAAGAGGGAGAGAAACAAGAGTCAATTTAACTACCTGTGTGAAAAGAACCTTATCTATCAGGAGGGTGCAGAGCAGGATAATAACACGTCTGAAATCCTTCAAGAATATTTAAAGTGCTCAACATCTGATTATTAAGGAAAGAAAGATGGAAAGAAAAATGAAAGAAAGATCAAAAGTAAAGAAAAAAAGATGCAAAAAGAAAAAATGACAGAAACTAACAAATGAAGAGAAGCAAGAAAGTGAGAATAAATAAAGGACAAAATAAAGATAATAAAGAAAGAAACGAGAAGGAAGAAAGAAAAAGAAAGGAAGAGAGAGAGAACAGAAGTGAGACAGAGAAAGAAAGAAAAAGAAAGAAAGAAAGAAAGAAAGACAGGAAATAAGATGCAAAAAGAAAAAAATGACAGAAACTAATAAATCAAGAGAAGAAATAAATAAAGTGAGAATAATAAAGGACAAAGGAAAGATAAGAATAAAGAAAGAAACGAGACAGAAGAAAGAAAAAGATAGGATGAGAGAACGGAAGTAAGACAGAGAAAGAAAGAAAATGAAAGAAAGAAAGAAGGCATAATTAAAAAAGAAAAATGAAACGAGAAAGAATAAGAAAGTAAGAAAGAAAGAAAGAAAGAAAGAAAGCATAAATAAATAAAAAGACAGAAAGGAAGATGGACAGAATTAAAAGAAAGAAAGAAAGAAAGAAAGAAAGAAAGAAAAAAGAAAGAAAGATTTCACAGCATGATGGTTCAGTATACTTCAAATATTATCAGATTCAGACTTGGACAGATAAGTTCATCATCTTCCTCCTTCAGCACTAAGCTTTAAAAAATTCAGTTTATCTCTTGAAATAGTATTTTTGAAGAAGATCTTTTTTTTCCTCCGTTTGCTGTAAAGGTGAATGTGTAAATGAAGAAAAAAAGAAGCACACTGAAGCTGGAATATTTTGACAAAATGAGACAAAGTCTTATAACAAACACAGTATCTCGTAAAGGAGTGAGTCAGAGTATTCTGCGCTTAGTCAGAAACAGGAATCAAACTCTGAGTTCCATTAAAGTTGAATAAAACAATAATGGACTGTCAGCACAAACCCTGCAGCGTCTTCATTACTCATCATCAGTGACAACAATAGCTGCAGAGGTCACTTCAACTCTCACAGATGTTCTGTGTGTTTCGTGGTTGTGGTAAATAGAGGTCCAGTCATCTGTGATGGGAGGAGCCTGCATTACTAACCTCTGACATGACCTCTGACACCAAACACTGCACCCACAGACCACCTCCATTCATCTGTTAAAACACTAGAGGAGTCTCTCCATCTTCACACATCTACTCCCTTTTAAGCATCTCAGGGATGAACTGTGTCATCACTGAGCATGATACGTTGCATGATATAGTTGTCATGACTTAAGATCTATAACGAAAAAAACTTGCGATCATTACTTAGTGGCACTTTCTCTTATATCAGATTTTTAAAACTCCTGGTACTATTTGTTTTTTGTCATTTTGTCAACCCCTGTGGACAAACCTATTAATGTAACCTCTTTACTGCTCAGGTGCTGTAAAGGTGTCAGTATGGTGCCTCATTCTGGTGCTTGTTCATCAGTCAAACACTTCTCATTCTGAATCTTTGCCATGGAAAATGTAAATAAGACTGTTTAGGCCGGTACTCTTAAACAACTTCATCTGATGCCTACCCCACAGCAGTGTTTATAGGCATTTAAATAACTATACAAAAATAATCAATGTTGATGGTTTTGTTTGCTTTCTATGGTCAAAAAGAGGCATCAGGGTTTCATAACCAGCAAAAAAAAAATCCTCACAGGAGCTTTAATGTTTTGATTTTATCATATCACTTCATATTACCATCTATTTATGCTACTAATTAAAAAAAACTTTATTATTATTATTTACTTAAAGATGACCGAACTGGTGCTAGCTCTGCTATTGTTAGCCATACTTGGTAGACCAATTCGGCATCATTTTCACGCAGACCCTGTGGTCTGGTGTTTAGCTGTCTTCAATAAATTGTGCTCAATTTTGGAGTCTCTCACCTTCAGACGAGTCAGTTTGTCCAACTTTGTAAATGGAAATTTAGATTCCAACTAACCAAATACTCTATAGGTAAAAAAAAATCCTAAAAAAAGATAAATGAGCAAAAATGTATCTAACAAAGTATTACAGTGTCAAAACAATCTCATATTAGTTTGCAGAATGTGACTAAGGTTAGCAGAGCTAGAACTACCAGCCTACAGACCTCCTAGCAGGTTAACATCCACATGCCTGTCCTGGTTACACATTGCTTACAACTTTGTTTCCATTTTCTGGATCAATATACTGCCAAATCTCACCACGGTGTCAGCTTGTTTTCATCTGGGTAGTAGAGCATCATAGCATTAGTGAGCTATAGCCCCAACTAGGTGTGGGTGGCTGCGCTACAGCTTAGGCACAATAGATGACCAGCATTTCAGGCCAACAAATATAAATTATTTGTTCAACCTAGAAGTAATTATGCAGGCGACTAGCAAGGGTGATGACGTTTAATCAGTTCTTTCAGCAGTTAACTCTTGCCTAGCTCATTAGCCATACGATTTAATCATAGGTATACTCGGCTGTGTTGACCGAGTGTTGGTTTCGTAACCTTAGCAGCCCCTATTGGTCAAAAACAGCCTAATGATGCTATAATGTAAAGCTCCATTTAAACCCTTAAATATGAACACTTCAGCTTGAAATGTTAGCCAATTGACCAGAGGTAACATACGGTGTGTTTTACTAATGCACCAAATCAAACAAACCAAATTCACCTGAACCAATCTGGGATTACAGATGTAAGAGGAAATCATACTGTGTGTGAAATCATACACAAGGAATGCAAGAGGTTAAGTCGGGCCAGTCTGATCCTCACGATGAGGAGGAGAATATTGTTGTGTAATACAGTCTGAACCCAGCATGAAGACTTCTGGAGAAGAGTGTGAGAGTTTCTGCTTGTTGAGGTGAGGCGAAGCTGCTATACCCCAGCTGAGCACCAAAAATACCTGTCCTCACACTTTATGTGAGCGTCATAAAACTCCCTTTGTACTTGCTGGGCCGTTAACTTCTCAGTGCAGCTTGTCTTTGCACTCTCTCCTCTATCTCTTGGGCCTAATACCAGTTGCCCTTTTCCACAGAGACTTGTGATATGCAGCGTTAACAATTCAGCACGTCCCCATCATAATGAGGATATCAGTAAGAGGAGGGAGATTTCAGTGAATGTCTCATATTTAAGGTCAACAATGCCAACTATTGGCCTTAATGAAGACAGTCTCTGAGGAACTGGTCACAAAACAACCATTTAACAGGCAGTTCACTCCTTGTGAGCTGATGAAACATCCACTGCTGTGAGAAATGAGCCAAATGAAACATGCAGACTCCTTTTTGATGCTCTGTTTTATCCTACTTGGTTGCCAAATGGGAGGAGGTTGCCAGAGCAGACAATGTCAGGAAAGTACTTCAAATGTAATTGTTGTGTCTGTGTCACTATCTTAGTCAACATTATCTGTAACAGAGTAAGCTCCACCCGTCTTAGTTTTTTTTTATGGTTATTACAAAAGCCTACGCCTCTTAGTAAACCTAAATCCCAGCTTGCTGAGTCAGCACAGAAGAATGACATATGACTCCAAAGGAAGCCGACCCCGAATCATCTGGTGACCAGCCACTGACCTGCTCTAACAGCTGAAGGTGTTCGTTTTTTCTGGTAGGGTTCTCTCACACACTCATTTTGCTGCTTTAATGGGGCATTTGGCGACAGTGAGCAGAGGAAATTCCATCAAGTTTTCTGGAGGGAGGATAACCGCCTTCCCACAAAAGAGAACTCCCTGTTTATTCTTAGCTGCATAAAGGAAAGGGGTGTCAAGAGGCTAGATACCAGATATAGAAATTTGTGATAAGGTATCTTCATGGGTTGTTGGAGGCGAGGACAAAGAGTAATGTACGACTTCCTATTTCGTAAAGCCCTAAAATAAAAATAGGAATGGGACGGCAGAATTCAGGAAGCAAAAAATTCAAACAATATGTCTGTAAATCATAGCAGTGACGCAAAGGCATACGTTTTCCACATAAATTTGTGTATTAAAAGGTCCCATGAAATGGTGTTTTCAGCTGTTTAAAACATGTCCTAGTTGTTTTGAGTAAGGGTTTGAATTCAGTTGAAAATAATTAATTAATTAATTTCTAGCCCTGTTTTTCCATGCAGTGATCTGAGTGGCCACACGTGCTGCGATAATGAGGCGCTGCTTGAATGTCACTTTAGTGGGAGGGTGCAGACTGTTGTAGTGCAATGCAGAGGCGGAAAAACACCAAAACAAACCTGGTGAGTACTCTAAAATAATCTATGCCTTTGACAACTTGACTCTGCAAAACCAAAGCAAAAACACCATAGCATAGGAGTAAGCAGAATCAATTTAGGAGTGGGAGCAGTTTTGCATGTGTGCTTATGCAAATCAATCCTGTTGTGATGTCAGAGCAATCCCCTAGTTGAAGCAACGAAATCCATGCATCTGCTTTTTCGCTTCCACAGTACCTCGTAAAAGTGGTCCAAGAAGAAAAGCTGGTAAACTGCAACAGGGTTTTGGGTGGCCACGGCTCACTGATTTGCATGAGGAACATAACCTGGTGGTTAACCTGGTGGTCTGAGCTACTAATCCTCCATGGATTGGACATGGTGGTCCATGTCTAATCCATGGAGGCCCCACACCTTAAGAGGTTTAGTGGAGTCTATGTCTCATCAGGTCAGAGAGTTTTGGCTCTGACATTACAAGAAGGGGGCCTACACAATATTAGGCAAGTGGTCATAATGTTATAGCGATCAGCGTAGGCCAGTAGAAAGGGATTTCTTCACCGTTAATATCAGTAATATACAAATTAATCGAAGGAGTTTTTCTCCCAGTCACACAGCAGACTTATCTTAACTTTTCAATCACAGCCTCACCGTGTCTCCATAGCTCCATAAGAAGTTTTTCTTTATATCCTGAGTGTGTGATGTTTCGGTCCTACACCCTGTGCCTCATTAATCGTGAAGTAACAGCCATGATCCACCAGCTGTTCATTTTAAAATAATTCCTGAGCAGCCCAGAGTGCATACAAAGACTTTACTGTTAAGTGTTGCAGATAATGACTCAAGATGGTATTCAATCAAGTGCCAATGGAGCTTTAAGATAAACTGTCTGAAACTAAACATTGAATTCTTTGGCTTGAAGAGGGTTTATATTGAACACCAGGTGGAAAAGTCTCAAATTGTACAAAACCTGTGAATAGACTGTTTTATAAAAAGTTCACTTTGCTCATCCTTTCCGTCTTGCTAACACCTTTATTGCTACATATCAAAAAGCACTAAGTATAGCTTAAAATAACCAATGTTTTGAAAGTTCTTGTAAATGGAAATCTTTAATGGTGTCAATGTTGGTTCTATATACAATGTCAGAAGATCACCAAACTTTATATTCTCCAGCAAGGAGGGAGCACCAAATTTCAAGGCAATCCACTAAGCAGTTGTTGGTATTTTTATTATCAAAGGCAACCTTGTGGTGACATGTTTAGGGAAAGTAAGGGTCAGTATGATTCATCCTCTCAGGACTATGAGTCTTTGACAAAATTTTAAGTGCAATTCACCCAGTAGAAGTTAAGATGTGTCACAGGGTGAAAGAGGACTTTAACGTGCTGGTGGTGCTTGGTGAAGGTCAGTGGATGTCAATTAAACTTTTGGGGATTTATCCTCCGGGTACCAGGAATATTTGTGCAAAATGTCATTGCAATCTGTCCAACAGTTGTCAGACTGCCTTTTGAATCCTTTATGTATTTTCTGACTTAAACATAAAATAACACCCATTAACTGTATTGTTGGCTAGTATATACTGTTGTTAATACCATTGTGTATTAGGTCCGCATTAAAAAAGAAAACCCAGAGATTTTGAGAATAAAGTCATAATTCTGCAAGACTTAAAATCTGAAGTCATTTTATGAGAAAAATGTGGTGGAACTATTAGGCTGCCTTTTAAATTCCCCTTCAGAGAAGACTCATGTTTTTCACAATATTTTCAGAGTTCAGCTTTTTATGAAACCTGTACATACTTGATCAGATGTTTCACATTCCTCATTTTAGAGAAGGAGGTTAGCTACTCTTCTGATCTTCTCCTTCAAAATTACAAATAGACTAACAATCGGCTAAAATTATGTCTTCTGTCTCGTAAAAGTATGACTTGTATTCTCAAAAATGTGTATTTTTATTCTTGAAATACTAGAACGGTTTTCTCATGTACTGCAACTTTTTTCGCCCAATGAGTTCATTCTTGTAATCTCTGTTTCATTTTTCTGTAACACTGCTCTAATACTCCGTCATTAGTTCAAGCTTTTAAAAGAAAAGGATCATTTGCATGCAATTGACAATAACTCCATGCAAGTCATGCGAGTAAATACCCTGTAAATATACAAACAAATCACGTCATAGACAACCCTTCATTAAGTGGATAAACCATTGTAGATAACTGATACTCATTTGATCAGATCAGGGTTTAATCTGCCAAACCTAGCAGCCAGTCTTGAGTTATAAAGATTTCTTTGAGTGAATCTGTCGTGCACCTACTCTGAAAGGCTGTGTGTGTGTCTCTGCCTGAGGCGATAAGGTACATTCTGCCTCCTGAGCAGAGTTGGCTGTACATCCACGCTGGAAAGCGACTGACTTGCTTTAGAAAGAACAAGTCATGAGAATACAAGGTCAGAGTCTGTACTGTCTAGACAAATTTAAATTTTACAGTTCAATACAGTTTCATGAGAAGCCCAAGGCTAACTATTAACACCTCCCAACACTGAGTCAGTAGCTAACAGGGTTTTCTTTACAGGCTGCAAGAATCGCTTTTTTTCTGCTCCGCCATATGGCATGAGGAAGCTAGTTACATCAAGGAATGTGTTAGATTCATTAATCTCTATAATGTGACAAAATGCAGAGTCGGGATATTTCTAGAAATTATTAGAAAGCATGATTCACCAAGCTCTATAAAGGGAGCATGTCTTTCTGGGTGGAAACTTTCCCCGAAGCTGTGATGAAACCACACCTTCTCTGTTGAAATACAACCCAGCATCAAGAGCTCAGGTCAGAGTTCAAGCATAAAACAGCCTGTGTGATGGATGAGACACACGTGTGTGTGCAAACAGGCTGCCATGAACAAGTAACATCAAACAAGTACAGATTTCGCCCTCATGGTTGGACCAGAAGAGCACAGAGTGAGGGAAATTATTCAAGAGACAGAAACTTTGAGAGTACCAACACACTGAAGTTTAGAGACACTGATTTCTGTTAGTAAGTAAACAGCTGTCACAAATACATTTGAGCTACACATAAGGTGACACAGAGTAGGTTTTTCACAGCATAATAAGGTAGCATTTTCTCGTGAATGTATCCTAAAAGCTGTCAATATTCTGTGGTTATGTTCAAGCTTTTCTTCTGTACATTTATTAATTTTTCTGTACTTATCATGCTTGTTTATGCGCAGGTGTTCATTTTTGGTAGAAGTTTAGTTTGAATCAGTTATTGGATATCTAAAAGAGGGGATGTGAGGTCATGATTGACAGCTCGATCGATAAATACAGCTCCTAAAGCTGGATACAGAGACCAACATAATAACAACAGTTAACTTTGCCTTTCTGGGGTTTAATCAACTATTCATTTGGATATTATTTTTTGTCTTTTGTGCTTCCTCAATCGCTGATGATGTTAGATAGTAAAAAAAAGTTTTCTTTTTTGCAGGTTCATATGGGTGTATGAATATCTTTTAATTGCTTGTGCTGTTACCTGCAGAAAAGTTAACAGCTGAAGTCCTGCTTTGGTCGACATGGATCACAGATATGCGACTGTTTTGTAGGTGTTAACGGTATATCCATCCATACGTTTTTCTTATCTATATGATCAGATATACAGTTAAGGCTGATTTATACTTCTGCGTCTCCCCTACGCAGCAGGGGCTGACGCGGACATGAGCACCACATACTTGTGCGTCGATGTGTCCGTTTCACGCAGCAATTCTCCTCCTAAACACTTGAGGGCAATGCGGTCTCTCTGATAGCCGGCCGCCTGCTTACGGCCCCGCTTCGATCTCTGTTTACTTTTCCTCAGCGATTCAGAGCGTGTTATGTTAATCTACAGCTGATACACGTTGCTGTTTATCATACAGACATGATTACATGATTAGATGAAATACACAGCCGATGTGCAGCCTATGTCCGGGATCCCAGAAGTGCTGTAAATGTGGGAAATACAAGCCGCCGAGCGGACCAATCACAGGGCTCGCATCGATTCTACGGGTAGTTACATACGTCAATTCGACGCATAAGTATAAATCAGCCTTCAGGAGTCAGTATATGGTGTTTTATTATGAAATTGTTCCTGTGTTTGACGTTCTGTACAGATGTCTTTTCCTTGTCCAGATTGTCGTGTGTTGTGCGTATCTTCAGTGGAGCAAAGAGACACTTCTGGGACTTAGCTGAGACGCATTGTAGTGCTCCCTGTGGACAAACGAGCAGTGACTAGAACAGCCACGGATCAGCTTCAGAGTCAAGCTAATTAGAAATAACCCACAAAGCTCAGCTGATGTATAGCTTGAACAAGTAAGGAAGTCATACAGGAATGGCAGAGAAAGAGACAATGCACTGTTCTCCAGTCCCCTGTGCTCTCCCTTGTACCCGTCCTCCAGCATCAGTCAGGCAGAGAGGCTATGGAGAGCGGCCTTAAAAGAAGAGCCGCAACTTTTTGGGGTTGCATGCTTTCAAACTCTGTTTACTTTCATTGGTTTCTGCAAACTTGCTCACCACAGCTCTTACCCTGTTTCCAGAGAATTTAATCCAGCAACAATAACAGATCCTCTTTATTAAGTCTTTAGCAAAACCATACTGAAGTTTAGAAACATACTTCAGAGTCACTGTGACTGCCACACTTCATTATGTTGGTTAAGAGATTGATTGAGGCTTTATTCATCTGTTAATGTCTTTCAAAAGCACAAACTAAGGTGGGACTTCATCCATCGAGTCCAGACTGAACCCTTATTTATGGTTTTATGAGTCTCAATGATTTCAACACACACCATTTCCAAACCTCACCATCTCCCCAACCATGAAGGCTGCAGAGTACTCACAGTTGAATTCAGAGGTGATGGAGTCCCCCGCCAGGAGGCTGGTGACTGTAATCTGATAGATGATGTGGAGCAGCAGGAAGGACATACTGGTGAAGCAGAGGGACTGCAGCAGACGCCCTGTGTGTCCTGAAGGAGGAGAGAAGCAACAGTGAGTCCACAATCAACAAAACATCACACAGCTTAAGGATTTCCACGATCATTCTAGCATTAAACACAAGGAAAAGGTTATTTTTCTAGACTCAGTTTAAATATCCCTCTTGTGTTACGCACAGTTATCTCCTATTTTGAGTTGTGCAAGTTGCAAAAAGTGTCTGGTAGTCCTGAATTCTTCAGCACTCTCAGGGCAGAGGAAGGAGAACAACGATTTATATTCAGCAGTGAAGTCTGGAGCTGGTTTGAATGAATTAGTTAGAAAGGGAAAGGTGACCGGGAGAGCACCCAAAGGGAATTTTCTGAGGATCACAATACATATCTTGGTTAAGAACTGGCAACACTTCCATGAAACAAAGTTTATTTCTTTTGAAAAGTCAAATAAACATTCGAGTGGACCGCAGGACCTCTAAGTCTCTAATTCGTCGTAGGAGGAGAAAAACAAGCTTTCATACCTGATTTGATTCTACGCTTTCTGAATTTGGTGGCTGATCATGTTTGCAAGTAAAAACGTTGCCGTCCAAGATCATAAAAGCAACATATACTAAAGGTCCTGTCAGGTTCAGCGTCTTTCTTTAATTTAGAGAAGATTACAGCTGTCAGTGGACATTACAGATCCTGGGAAGGAAGGATGGGAACACTCTGAGCAGCTGCCACAGCTGCTCCACACATGCTTATTTTATAGTGCACCTACAGGTATTTGGGATAATTTCAGTAGTTGTTATGGTGATAGTTCCCTACAGTAGGACTTCTCGGACCCCCTCTTATCTGGAAATTGAAAATGTTTATCCTCCGGGGAAAACAAGCGTGATGGGACTCCTGTTCTTTGAGGAAGAGATGACAGAAAAGCCCTGAAGGATTGAAATGTCCCGCTTGTCTGCATGCTTTGGTCCACTGGCTCCTCATAGGGCAACATCTCCATCTCATTAAATTTACTGCATCCTTGCAGGGGGAACACATAACAGTTTTATTGTAGTATATGGCACAATATCCTGGCCGAGGTGAGGCACTACTGCTGAGCCTCGGGACATGGAGGGCCCCTGCTTTATCAAATGTGAGCAACAATAGACCACAGCAGGCAAATTAAATACCGAGGTGAAAACAATTTGTGCTAATTTCCCATTGCAATTCCCCGGGCTTTTACCAAAAGGGAAAAGAATGCTTGTAAATACGGGGTATGAAACTGTTAGCGAGCTTCTGCATCCAAACTAGTTCTAGCTTTAGATTACAAAACTGATTTGGCTCTTTTCTTGTTCTTTCCTATTTCTAATAAAGCATTTTTGTCATCTGACAGCCATCTGTGTAACAATAATTCTGAATGGGTATTCTACTGTTTTTCAACTATTAGGTCTTAAAGTTCTGCCCCATGAGAACGTTAGTGCTTCTAAAACTGAGGGCATTGTTCAGTTTTTACTGTTGCTGCTTTTCCCCTTCATCAATCACATAATTGTATCCATTTGACAAAATGTAGATCTGATTTGACAACATAACTCTACAAAATCACAGTGGGAGACAGAGGGATAGTGAAATGTTTTGAACAACTCAGCTCTATTAACCCAGTTTGTGTTCAAGTGAAAGGAGTTTGTGACTATAAGAAAAGGATTTTTGATGCCTTCAGAGTACTTAAAAGAAATAGAAAATTAATAACACGGACAGGGAAACATCTCCCAACTAATGAGGTTAATATGTAACAAGTTAGTGGGTATAAAAAGAGCGTTCCTGAGAGGCTGAGTCTCTCAGAAGTAAAGATGGGAAGAGGTTCACCTCTCTGTGAGAGACTTGATGAGGAAATAGTTCAACAGTTTAGGAATGATGTTCAGGAGCATAACATTTGAAAGAATTTGGGGATATCATTGTCTACAGTACATAACATCAGGCAGCACTGCAATAAAAACAGATGTGACTCTGTAGTGGAAGTCACTGCATGGGCTTAAATTCACTGCAAAAACCATTGTCTCTGAACACAGTTTGTTGCTGGATTCACACATGCAGGTTAAAAATTGTGCCATACAAAGAGGTAGACCCATTTACGATGGACTGAGGCAAAGTGGAAAACCATTCTTGGGTCTGACAAATCAAAATTTGATATTCTTTTTGGAAATCATGGACGCCGCATAGTGCTCATGGCATGGGTAGGTTACACATCTGGAAGACTCCATTATAGAAGAAGAATATAAACAGGTTTTGGAGCAACATATACTGCAATCCAGACAATGACTTTTTCAGAGAAGATCTTGCATATTTCAGTATGACAATCCAAATCACATTCTGCATTTAATACAAGAGCATGGCTCTGTAGTAGAAGAGTCCAGGTGCTAAACTGGCCTGCCTGAAGTGCCAACTTGTCACCCACTGGAAACATTTGGTGCATCATGAAACAATAAATACAACAAAAGGGACCCTGAACTGTTGAGCAGCTTAGATCCTATAGTAGGCAAGATTGTCAAATCATGCAATCAAAAAAAAAAAAAAGGTATGCTCTCTAAATCAGCCGATACTTGCTTGTTTGGTAATACTTGCTAATTTGTCCATAATGATCTGGTAAGAGAATGCATGCATCTTCCTTTGATAAAAAATGCAATGACATGTTTTAATCATAGTTGGGGAAATAAACAGATACACAAGGGTTTACAAATACATAAACTGTACTAAGATAAATTGTGTTATACAATGTCATACAACATTTTGAACCTACATGCATCATTTGGTCTTTTTTCAAAAGTCGTATTGAAATAATTAAATTGGGTCTCAATAAAGAAGGATTTAAAAAGTGTCCGATGGCCAAACTCAGAGATGTGTTATATTCAGACACTCTCTGTTAGAAGGCCATGAGCTAAAACATAAACCTGATAAATCATCTGTAACATCAAATATTTATACAAATCCATGCAACAGTACTTAAAGACTCCCCAAAGGGAAATTGTCATGTCACTTCCCTTTCGGCAGAGCATACAGCACCCACTGTAATGGCTCTTAAAATCCTGCATCCCCTATGAGAGCAGCAGTTTACATTTTGTTTAACTCCTCTGAGAACTGAAGGCCTTCAGTGGGATGAGGAGCCAAATACTGCAGCTGAGACATTACAGAGTGATTCAGGAAACACCAACAGGTTGCATCAGATATCGTTAGTCTCAAATTAGGATTGGGAGTGCACATCCTCAGGCACTGTGCACTGCTGTGGCTTTTTAAGAAAGATTACAACTAATGCATTATTCATGTTCAACATTTGGTTTAGATAAACGTCACATATTGGACTTTTAAGAATCAAAAGACAAAATGAAACAGACCATCAAAACAATATACTGAATTTAATTCAATTTCATGTCTAAACTCCCCTCAAAAATGTTGGGTGTGTTTCTTTTCAGCACTTGTTTTAAGCTTTTGCTGTCAGTGTGAGCTCTGAATGTCTTCATTAGGTTTTCGTGGATTAAGCTGATTAATCTAAACGTCCATGGGTGGACCGGGAAACTAATTAAGGCGGGGAGTTTAACTCCATCCCAGACCACACTGTCCACATGAACCACATATTGTGTATGCTAACTATGTCTCTAGCTCTACAGTTTGCATCATTAGCTTTTACTGTTTTTGACTGGTTGAAACACACTGCCTTCAGTGTTATATGATTGCTCTGTTGCACTCATTAATATCACGATTTAATTCCTCCACAGAGACGTGCTCACTGTGAAGCCTACGGGCTGCTTTGACACTCTGTTAGCACAGCTACTTGGCTAGCCATGCTGTGGCTTATGCATATGTGGCAACTGACCTCGTCCCTTACCGGTGAATATGTCACATATTTTCTTGCATTTCCCTGCATCTTTGTCAAGGGCCTTCCTCTTTTTGATCCTCTCCCTCTCTGCTCCACCTTTCCTTTTCTTCCTTTCTTTTTCACAATTGAGAGGCGGTGAGTAGACAGTTGCTATGTGCTTAGCAAGGGAAGCTACAACATCATATTTTGCAGACAGCCGCCCGGACGCTACAGCAACATGCTGAGCATAATATCCCAATAGCATGCATCGCAATGATGCCTGCATTCAGAGAGGTCTATTCACTCAGTCTTGCTACTCACAGCGAGTCCAATAAACCCTCACAGGGAAATGTCCCGGTACTCCTGATCCACAATCTGCACCTGGAACTACTATACTATCAAATACTATATAAATATAAATAAATATAATAATATAGTATATTATAATATATAATATAATAATATATAGAATATAAATATAAATATATAAACACTATCAACTACTGTTAGAAAGAGGGTCAGAGTCTGTAGAGGTGCGACTGTACAGCTTGTGATGATCAAAACCATAATCCCTGTAAGACTAAATCAGTGTGGAAATAACTTTCAATCTTCTTTTCCTCCCTAATTAAAAAGGGATGAAGTTAATTGAACAGCTGATCATTAACAGAAAAAAGGCTGAGCCATCCCAGTCAGCTAAATTCAATAATCTAAAATGATCATATTTCTGATAACATTTACCTATGATGCATTTTCTGACCATGTCATAGTAACTGAAATATCATTCCTGTTAGCTGAACTGAAACTCCCTCATACTGTGAATCTTTCAGCCTCAGTTCTCCCTGATGACAGACAGCTGAAGTTACACCACAGATGTTACACAGGAGGAAGACTTTGTAATATCAAATACCTGTGGTAGCTTTCATGTTTGATATTTACTTCTTCTGTTTCCTAGAAACATTGAGTTTTGATGCTTCAATGA
The DNA here is from genome assembly GCF_009762535.1 of Notolabrus celidotus. NCBI lineage: Eukaryota > Metazoa > Chordata > Actinopteri > Labriformes > Labridae > Notolabrus > Notolabrus celidotus. The sequence continues at coordinate 8,700,870 of NC_048286.1, read as the reverse complement.
CATCGCACCTCAAACCATCTTTTGGGTCACTGTTTTACATTCAAGTGTGGAACATGGAGCATACAGTTCCCATTCACAGAGATATTTTGTATCCTAATGTTGCACTATTACAGTATATCATGATATGTGTATGTAGTTGAAAGTCATTCTTTCCATTTAAAGAATAAATGTGGATAAATTGAAGATTCAGAGTAAAAATGAAACTGTTCTGCTATAAGGGTACCGTACCACTGTTTGATCACCATCAGATCACCATTTACCTACATTTGCTTCAAAGGGTCTGACATATTGAATCTGTTGTGGTAGAGAAATAAATTGTGAAATAGAAAAGGCTTGCTCAAATGAAGGGACGATGAGTAATGATTTCTTACTCATGAGAAAAAGAACTTTGTTATCTTGAGATAAGGAAAAATTAATCCCTATCATGACTAATCAATCGGTTGTTTTCTTTTATAATGTAGAATGTTTATCAGAGATTAGGGAGTAAAATACCAGCATGAATAGATCGAGCTTCCATGTCCGAAGCAGCTGATTCAAGCTCAAAATGTCAGATAAAGGGGAGTGTATTATTGAAGAATGTATCTGAATCCATCACGGTCAAACATTGTCTGCTTTGTGTTAACCATGTGTTAAAAAAAAAACAGGTGTGATCAACTTGATCAGACACTCATGTCAGAAGAAGCTGAGTTCTTGTGATGGATTTTCTTATCAGAAGGAATCAGCCCTGCATGCTCTAAAAGTAATGAGTTTTGTTTTCTGGAACGAGCAAAGTATTTCAATTATGATCTCAAGATAACAACACTGAAAAGTTATTACAAGCATGGGTGTTCTTGGCTTCAAAACAATAAACCTGAAAGCTTTGAGATCATCATTTTCTAACATGTTGTATACAGGAGGTCAGTGTCTCTCTGATGGTTTCATTTTGGAGTCTGTGCCCTTCTTCCTGCCTGGAAACACGTCTTTGAGGAAAACCTCAACATGCTGTTCAGGAGACGCCGGCACAGTGCTTTCAGCTGAGTGATGATACACTAAATTTTGATAATGATCGCATTCAGTTCTGCAATCTCATCTCTAAATGCAGACATGGGTGGATTAGTTTCTACCAAAAGGAATTAAAAAGACCTTGAGAGGAGGGCGATGAACAGCTGCTCACTTACAAGACAAATTATAATGTCTTATTCCCCGTGTTCAAAAAACAATATAACACTGTACTACCTGCATGAATGAGGTCTACACCTGCTCTATATTGAGTGTCCTGAGATGAGTTTTGTTATGATTTGGCAGCATATTTATAAAGTATTGATTGAGTTGATTGGTATTAATAAAAAAAAGAGCATGTATGCTCTGACTTCACTGACACGTGTCAACTCACGTTTGAAGTCAGCAGCTATCAGCTCCATGGACACTGAGCTTTACTAGAAGACTTTTCTCTTTAACTATTGATGAGGGTGTAAGTGGTCCACTCTGCGCTCCCTCCTCTCCCTCTCTTCCTCCTTTACTTCCTGATTGTTATTTCAGCTGGAGACGAGCAGAGACAGGCTCTCTGACTGGATGCTGCTCCCTCCACCAATATGGCTTTATGTATTATTAAACACTGCATGTGGTCTCCGGCAGAAACCCTCATTATGTTTAGTATTTTTGTGGTGAGAGTGAAGCATAAAGGCTCTGCTTAAACTGGTGACCGCAATCCCACATTCATCACCTGTAAGAAGAACAGTCACCTCTCAGTCGCCTGGAATAAACTTCAGGGGTCCATGGTGATTTATGTGTCTTTGAAAGCAGCGTGGAGAGAGGATGTGGAAGCTAGCTCACCAGGTTTTATTTACTGAACTCTTTTTAAACCAAAATATCAAAGAGCTCTAATACCACAACCCTAAACATGAGCAGGGTTAACAAATAAGCCGTTCAAAGGCACTCAGATCATCGTATAAGAAAATAAGATCCATTTCAACAAGCAGAGCCTCAGGAGCTCCTCTTGCTAACCGAAGTGGTTACGATTATCAGAAACAGACCACTTTCTCTGAGGGATATTTCACGCTCTATATTAGGTTTCTTTTCTCAACTGTACATGCTTGTGTGTTCAACTGTTTTTTGTCTTTCATACGGGCAAAAAAAACAAAACCAAAGTCAAAATATGTTAATTTTTATCAAGTGGACATCAGATCTGGCCCTTGTGGATCGCGTCTCTCTATCTCAAATCTTGCTGGCTTTTATTATTACAGATGGACTCATGCCCGCACTAACCAATATTACCTTTCATGGACTGAACTATGCGCCAAATCCTTCATGATTTCAAGGAATTTCAAGTCCCCTGGAGAAAGGCTGGTTTACATTACAGAGAACAATATTACGATTCAACGTCAAGGCTTTTGGGAAACATTCAAGATTCTCCAGGAGACGGACAGAAAACCAAAGAAGGTTTGAAGATTTGAAAGAGAGTTACTGAAAATATCTTACCCTGCATTGTTGTGCTTGTGGGCTCTGCGAAGAGTGGAATAAGCAGGAGGTAGATGAGGTAGACGAAGGACAGGACATTGTACCTGAACAGGCAAGCTGTGGGGAGAAGGACACAAATGCAGGTTGAAGATTACTCATTCAGCTCTTGATAATAAAAACATCAACATAACTTTTAAAGACATCTTGTTCATGGGTGTGTTTGTTGCTTAATGTGTGTTACATGATGTTGAACAGTAATCTAAGTGCTGAAGCTGGCAGTGGGAACAAGCCGGCCGGTCAGGAGCCGTCACTGAGATAAACCAAACACAGATTGGAGGGAAACACTTGGTGAAACTCATTAAAAATGTTCTTGGTGTTGCAAATCTGCTAGTAATAAAAAACCAGAACATTCCTCTAACCAAACTTTACACTCACAAGCCTCATTATCTGTTCATCTGGCCTGCATCACACAAAGAGCCCCAGCTTAATTCAGTCATTCAGGGGGGACTGACGTTTGATCTGAAGTACAGTAATCAGCCGACAGTCTGAGGGTGTTAAAAGAAACGATTAGCCGCCTGAGCAGCCTGCGGTCAGCTCAATATCATATATGAGGATTTCATTTCATAATCATCCTCATAGCTTTTTCAGGATTGTGAGTATTATTGATACTGGATCATGTTTATATGATCAAACTCCTAAAAGGCAGAATCTGTGGTATCGTGCACCAGATGCTTCTAAAATGCATGATGTACCCCTGAGTTTGAAAAACAGGAAAAATGACTTTTGGATGCCAAAACTTTAAATGAAACACAGACACACACACAGACACACACACAGACACACACAGACACACACACACACACACACACACACACACACACACACACACACACACACACACACACACACACACACACACACACACACACACACACACACACACACACACACACACACACAGAGAAAGAGAGAGAGAGAGAGGAACAAGAGTTTGAAATGCCAAGACCCAATGTAGTACTCAGTTTTAGTATTGACGGAGGACTAATTGAGATTTGACAGCTAATGCTGAGTCATTTCACCTCTTTGAGATGTTGTCACTTTCATTTTTGTGTCAAAGCATTCCTCAAACTGGTTACAGCTCCTGTGAAGAGTGTTCACTTGAAATAAAACTGTCTGAAATTAATAACAGTGTCTATGACCTACAGAAATAAACAAGACCATCAACATAAACATTGGCTGTTCCTTATAGTTAAAGCTAATGTTTCAAACTGCTGGCGGGGGATAGGCGTCTGTATGAGTAGTAATTTCCACACTGATACTAAAATAAAATAAATCAAGAGGAGATTTCTGTAAATAAAAACAATTTTTACTTATGTACAGGAATCAAACAACAGAGGTACAGAATTGTCCACAGGGGGCACCAAAATCTACACAACCAGAGAGTTCCTCACAGGAGCTTTAAGTTTCAGGGCAGGGTGAGGAGTTTTTAAATTGTTGTGAAATAGTCTCACTCTAATACTGGTTCCTCTTCATCACCCACAGAGTAAAAAGAGTTTATGAAGGACAAGTGTGGTTATTTCTTCATATTGAATTTTAGTGCCTGCATTCAGGTTGGATTTACTGTAGGAAAAAAAGTCAATATTCGGTACTCACCCTGAAGTGTCTATCTTTAGAACATGCTGGTACAGTTTGGCAGTGAGAAGTGAGTTATCAAGCAGGAGGAGTATTTTTCTTTTGACATTAAAGCTGGGGTTGGTAATCAGATTTAGATACACTTTTTGTTATACTGGTTAAAATGATCTTTATGTACCGATGGCAATCAATACATATTGTGTTCTTAAAAAAGAGCGAAGAAAAGCTGCTATCTACAGCCGGAGTAAACCTGGGAAAACACCAACCAATCAGCCTTTTTTGGGTGCCAAAATTTGAAACCATTCAAATCCCGTCCTGCCGTTCTGTCCGCCTCCTGCGCATACATTTCCCCGACGTGCACTCTGAGTCCCCGTCTCCTGCCTCTGCTTCCCCTGACTCTATTTACTGCCCCTTTCGCTCGACCTCGGGCCTGTCCCCTCTGACCCGATGAGGTGCTTTGCTCAGGACTGTAGTCCGGATCAGAGTGTTAAAGGCTCTCACCACGGGGGCTCTGACAAGCAAAATAGTTAATGACGTTCAGTAAGTCCTACAGAAAATGTATATGTATTGTAGCGTCCGTCAGGACTCTGTAGGGATGACGAGCCGATTCGTGAACACGTTTAGTTTTAATAACCGGTCACTGTCGGCAGTGATCACGCCAACTAACAAAACAACAATCAATGTTTGAATGCATGAAGAACTTCTCCTCTTGTCTCTCCTCTCTCCAGCTCACACACTCTACACCTCTCCTGATGCCTTCACTGACTGTCAACACTGTAGGAATTAAGAACATCTCCACTGAACACGTTTAACAAACAGTAGAGCTGTTACAGTTTTATATATGTGTTATAACTTTTCTCCTGATATCGTGTCACTGGTACAACTGGATAATGCTAGCATGATAGTTGTGAGTACTAACAGCTGCCATGTTTGTTTGTGTTTTTAACTTTCACTATCATAATGTTTTGGTGAGGACCGGTTTTGAATCAGTCACCATCATATGGTCGCAAGTCAGCGGCGCTCTGCATGTGAGCGGGGGGGGCGTCATTTTGGAGGAGCTCTGAGGGAGGAGGGGAGGGGCTAGACGGAGTCCTGAGGAAATGCTACATTCAAATTCATGCTAGCTTTCCGAGACTGCCAACCCTAGCTTTGGGTTTTATCCTCATGGCTTATACTGGAGCAGGATTAGAAAAAAAAAAAAGTTTTGCTGTTGAAGTATTGGTTTAGACGGAGAAACTCTACAACCACAGCTTTGTTAGATAAAAGAGGAAAATGACTATGAACAGGATTTAATGTGACACCAGAGCTCACATCATGACACCAGGGCTGTGATGGGTGATAGTAAAACGGTATGTCTGATCCCCTTTTGTAAGCTAACTAATGGTATTGAATCAGAGTTTTAAAAAAAGTATAGTCATTAAGTTAGTTAATCGTTTTAAGTAGCTACAAATTAAAACATGACCTCATCACTCTGCATCCTGCAAAAATGTATCCTAAACAAAGAAAAGTAGTTCTAAAACAAAGCATCCTATTCATTTGCGTCTACAACAAATGCACGCTTCGGCGAGCGTCACATCATTATAGCAGTGGTTGATGGTGCTTTTGGGAAATGCAGTTCTCATCCCTAAATTTTTATTTATTTCAAGGTTTTAAACTGTGTGGTGTTGATCTTACTTTTTTGTGGTGTTTTTTTATCCAACACAATAACCACATTTACCAAAAATGAAGGTCAGATTAGGTAAATGTGAACATTGAATTAGTTGGAGCCCAATATTTTTCTTTCAATTCAATTAAAATC